>NC_088864.1:39088778-39117487 GCF_032884065.1 Artemia franciscana | reverse complement strand
GGGGACGCCGGGGGGCACAGGGGGATATAAATGACGACCGGGACACCGGGACACAAGGAATATAAATGACGCCCGGGACACTCAAAGAGAAATCACAGACTGGAACACCGGGACACAAATGACGACCGGGACACAGGGAATATAAATGACGACCGGGACACAGGGACATAACTACAAAGGGGACGCCGGGGTGCACAGGGGGATATATAAATGACGATGGCGACTCAGGGAATGGTCGATAAGCAATCACCATCAACAAAGCTCAAGGGCAATCATTAGAATCATGAGGTATAGATCTGAATACGGATTGTTTTCCCATGGACCATTATATGTTGCATGTTCAAGAGTCGGTAAACCTGACAATCTATTTATATGCACAGACAATGGGACAGCAAAGAATGTTGTATATTCGCAAGTTTTACGTAGTTAAAAACATATATATATATATATATATATATATATATATATATATATATATATATATATATATATATATATATATATATATATATCTATATTCACAGGTGGGACATAGGGACACAACTACAATGGCGCGTAACGACTTACGCGCGCGGGGGGCTTGGGGGGCGCGAAGCGCCCCCACCAACTAGGTGTTGGAGTGGCGCGAAGCGCCACCCCAACAGCTAGTATATATATATATATATATATATATATATATGTCGCTAAGCATATTTTACTTATTATCAATTCTGGTAGCCCTTTTATTGAAATCCTTTGAAATCAAATTTAGTCAGGTCTTGGGGGATGGTGAGAAGGGTGGTGAACTATATGAGAGTCAGGAAGGTGTACTACGTGTAACAAGGTCGTAAGAAATACGCATTTGCACTATCAAGAACGGCTCAGGAGCGACTAAGGCCCAGCGGCCACAGGGCAACTGTTTTGAGACTAGAATTGCTTACTGATTGCGCATGCAACTGTTGTGTGACCATGGCCTTGAGGAAGTGAGGAACAACTCACGAGGCAATCCAGATGTTACTGGTTTCCAATCAGTCTAAAACCGGTTCCGAATGAGACCCCAGTCATGGTCACAGTTGCGTTGCAGTGCTGTCCCAGACATTTTCGGGAGCTACCGCGTTGATATTGTCCAATTATTTTGGCTCTTAACATGTCACACCAGGAATTAAACATGAAAGTAGACTAATATCATGATTGTCAAAATGGCTAGTATACACTAACTGAGCAGCTAGGGGTTTTAAGTTTAAACTTTAAGGAGAAGGTTGAGAAGAAAATCGAACTGAATCATAAGAATATGTGTGCATCCAGGTAGTCAAAAGAGCACATCTCCAATATCTTAGTAATTTCTAAGGGTATTAAGTTGAAACCTTCAATTATTGGTGAGGAGGGTGTCGAACAAAATCAAAGTATACTATATACACCTAAGTAGTCGAAAAGGCGCGTCTGCAAAATATCAAGAGCGGCTAAGAGTATTTAGTAGACGCTTTCAGAGGATGCTGGGGGAGGATTCGAAACTAAATCGAAAGACACCATGTGCATCCATTTCGTCAAAATGATGAACCTATAATATAACAAGAATCGCTCAAAGTTGATATAATATAACAAGAATTGCTTAAAGTATAAAGCTGAAACCTTCGGTGCATGTTGAGATAGATCCCGAACAAATTGTCAAAAGACAGTATCCGCAACATGTCACGGACAGCTTTTGATATCAAGTTTAACTTTCAAGGAATGATCAGAGAGCAAATTGAATTCAACGATAAGATACTACCTGCATTCAGGTTGAAAAAGGGCATATCAAAAACATCTCAGCAACTTCTTAGGGTATTAAGGCGACTTTCAGATAATTGTACAGATGGTACTGATCAAAATCAAAACGCACTATGTGCATCAAGGTTGCCAAAAAGACATATTGACAGTATCTCAGGAAGTTCCATGGACCACAGTAGAAACTTTCAGGGAATAAACAAACATTGTACAACAAAGTCAAAAGCAACTGTGAACATAAAGGTAAAAAAAGGGCGCATTTATAATATTTCAGGAACACCTAACAGTATTAAGTAAAAATTTCGAGTGAATATCGAGAGGTATATTGAACTAATTCAGGAGACATTAAGTGCATTATGAATGTCAATATGGCATACATGCAATAACTCAGGAACATTTAAGAGTATTAAGTGGGAACTTTCACCGAAAGTTGAGAGAAATGTTAAACTAAATAAAAAAACTCTGTCTTGAGGGAATGCCGATGGGGATATTGAGCTAAATCGGTGAACTGTATGCATCCAGGGTGTCTAAATGGTTCATCTGCAATACGGCAAGAACGGCTAAGATATTTGAAACTTTCTGTAAATATTGAAGGTGATGTTGAGCTAAATCAAATGACACTATCTCCATCCAGGATATCAGAATGAGAGGTCTTCAATAGTTCATATACGGTTAATAGTAGCCTATAGATTAACGCCTTAAGCGACCTAGCTGAAACTGTGAGGGAATATTTGACGGAAAGGACAAGTAGATACTAAATTTTGATTTGTTGACCGAAGGAAGCTCATCAGCGACAAAGAATGTTTGAAAAAAAAATGGTTGTATTGATTCTTAGTTTGAAAGTGTGTCTTATTAGTGTGTTATATTCTTAGTGTGATCTCTTTTTTTGATCTCATTAAAATTTCAGGCCGTGAAGACACCTCAATAAAAGTTTCAGAACCAAGGGAATCGCAACTGGAAACAAATCTTGTCAGGGATTCTTCATCTCTTTTTTTTTTTTTTTTTTTTTTTTTTTTTTTTTTTTTTTTTTTTTTTTTTTTTTTTACAACAAATTGGAACTATATTAGCTCATATACTAGCTCAAAATCCATAAATGCAAACAAACAAGCTATTAAATCAAAATATAACACACACAAAAAATTCCTACAACGAAGTGTTTGATCATTTATTCGTCTATATCAAAGGTTGTAACAGTAGATACGACGTAACAGCTTCACCCCCCAAAAATTCCCAAAAATTGTTCACATTTTTTTAAAATACTAGTACCCGTACCCAGCCATTTGTAGTTCTATAATATAGCTATTTTTAGAATTCCTAGCAAAATTTTGTCCAGAATATGAAGAGCAACCCAAAATCTTTTTGCTTTTATTCATCAATAATAAAAAAATATCAACAAAACCTACAGAAATTAATTTTTTTAACTTAACAAACAGAAGATTTTTCAACAAAAGAAGTTCTTTTAAATAAGTACAGAACTAATTTAAACCAAAGGAGAGCAGAAGTAGTGAAAAAAAGTCATACTTAAAACGTAAATAAATCATTATAAATAAACTAATGAAACCCTCTGACAGACCGTATTTCAAACAGTAGGTGGTGCAAATATCGTAGGTAAATACCGCTTTGTAGGGCTGTAATGAGAGAAAGGTAGATATAGCTAGTTCTTCATATTACTATTAGTAAAGAGAGTGGAGGGGTTTCCCCCCTCCAACTCCCCCCAATGTCATCAGATCCGGTCGGGATTTAAAATAAGAGCTCTGAGACACAATATCATTCCAAAGATCAAATTTCATTAAGATCCAATCACCCGCTCATAAGTTAAAAATACTTCATTTTTTCTATTTTTTCCGAATTAACCGGCCCCCCACTCCCCCCCAGATGGTCAAATCGGGAAAACGACTATTTCTAATTTAATCTGGTCCGGTCCCTGATACGCTTGCCAAATTACATCGTCCTAGCTTATCTGGAAGTGCCTAAAGTAGCAAAACCAGGACCGACCGACAGACAGACAGACCGACAGAATTGGCGATTGCTATATGTCACTTGGTTAATACCAAGTGCCATAAAAACAAGGGCAGCCAAAGAAGACTTTTAAGACAACTCTAAAACATCAGTTTTACCCTATATTTCCTGACAAGAACCATATCGTATCCAATATCAATCACCACATTTGGCCCTTTGGGGCTTGTGAGAGTATTTTTTTTTTTTGAATAAACATCTTATCTTGCCACATTTTTTTACGGCAATTTTACAACACTTGCCATACCCATTTTTTACTATCTTAACACTACCATAGCCTAGATAGTTGAAGACATCTGAATTAAAAAAAAGTTCGATTATTTGAAAAAGCCTTAGTTAAGTAATGACAGTCTGTAAACATACTAATTAATATGCAACATGGACTTTAATATGTCTACAATAAAAGCTGAAGGAAGAAGAAAAAAGGACAACCAATGTCATGTGGAACACATTCTTCAAATAATTTAGCTAAAATAAAAGCTCACCAAAGTCCGGATTGAAAAGTTGATCAATGACTAGTTGAAAGAATTCTTTTGAGATAACCCCCCCCCTCTACTCCTTGTTCTCCTTCAAATTTTACGACAAGCTGTTTTTAAAATCATATGGTCTTTAATACAGTGACAGGTATTTCCCGCAAAATACTGGACAAGGAAACTTTAATGATGTTCACGTGACTCAGGTTTTAAGGTCACACGACCACGTGAATCAGAACTAATTACCTAAGTAAGTTTACACATAATTAGAATCGTGTCACATAAGCAGTAGGCTATAATGATATGGTGCTTTTTCAATGGCTAACAAAAACTAAGCAACAGCGCAAAAATGCAAAAGATGAAGAAAACAACAGTACCTTAGATTGCATTTGATGGGAGTTTCTTTTGCTATTACTAAAATGTAACCCCAGTATTATACATTAGTTAGGTACTGTAAGAAATATCCAATTTGCAAGGTGGGTCCTCAATCCATATCGTTCAGAAAATTTGATTTTCTTACGAGTCTCTTTTATGATTTATTTTATTTTTCGTTTAAACAGCCGTTTTTGGCATTTTTAAAATGTGTGCTCTCAATTGACACTATCCACCACAAAATAAATTGCTGCATCCCTACCCATATGAAATATCACATTTCTAATCCTTAGATATATCACTGCAATGATGGTCATTAATTAAGCAACAAGGATAGAATATAATGGGTATTTCAACTTTTGTGATCTAAGCCTCATTTGTTATTTTGTTTTTTGACCTCTGTTGAGGACCATTATTTAGACTTTGTCTTTGTGAGATTCCTTACTCACATTTTTTGGCTGTGTGAAGACACATTATCAGTCAGACAATGATAGTTAATGAACCTATCAGAACAATTGGTTATGCTGCTTCATTTGAGATAGCACAAAATGTTATATCATCAAATTTTGTTTAACCGTAGAAGACTCGAACTACTTAATAAACGACTTAAATAGTATAGAAATAGAATAATATTAAAATTATTGGAGACCCCCATATATTTAGAAAAATCATTAAGGAACTGCTTTTTGTAGAATATGAGTTGTGATTGATTCATTTATTTACTGTGTTCCCGGGATATGATGTTCCCGTAGGCAAAGTAAATCAATGATTTATTTATATTTATTGTTTAGTGTGATTGTATTAGTTATGTCGGTGGCCAAGTATTCTTTTTGATTTAAGGATTTTGTTTTCTCTACCTCCCCCGCGGAAAAACTTTCCTTTTTATAGGAGGTAGCAATATTTTTTTGTTGCGTATTATGAGTTATATGAATAAATCCTTCTCTTTTCAATAGTATACGAGAGATTGCAAGATTAACCAAGTGAAATAACTGTCTGAAATAACATAACTCATTTTTAGGGTCATTGTCTTGAAATTTTCATATGGGAAAGGGCGAAATAAGGTAAAACCTATTTCTGAGCAATACCCCCATCCATTCAACCTATGTACAGGTAACTTCGTGAATTTAACTTTTAAATTCCATTTTCAAGCTATTTCTACAGTAAGATAAGAGCCATCCTCTCCAAGGACATACTTTTGGGGATGGAGGTCTTGAGGTCCAGCTCTCTGGCCCCGAATAAATACGTTTTTCTTATTATTACCTAACCTAACCTCCCTTCTCAAAAAAACGCCCTTCAAAAAGGAAAAAAATCCTGCACAAATTCCCGACTCTCCCTTCAGGATAAAACTATGAAGCTAACATAAGGAACCAAATACGAATTTGAGAAAAGCTGTTTTAGAAAAAAATAACTTATGTTGTTCTTGAGCCTTAAATACTAGAAAAATGTCGGGCTTGTAGCCGTGCCGTCAGATAGAAGTCCTAAGCTTAATAGGAAGTTGTCATTGTTTTGGCAAGTAATGGTGGCGATCAAAGTAAATAGCAACGGTTATTTTCTTTCATGGGTATATCACAAGCTCTTTAAAATGGACATGTTTGTGTTTCAGGGGAACTAGAATTTTCTTATTGTCACTAACTACTTGTCAGAAATACAGAATGTAACTATAAGCTGTAACTTGGTACCTTCTGTGTACAGTAAATCGCTCTTCACTCGGCAGGTCTTGGTCTCCCAAATGTTAAAACCCACAGCCTACGAAGAGATACCTCGCTCTTACGGTACCGGGTACCTGAAGATACATTCCAAAAGCAAACATCCGAATAGAGTATTAGTAAATAGCAGACTCCTTACAAGCATCCTTATCGTACGTTCAATTCAACATATCCCAAAAAATAAATGAAGATTAAAGAGTAAGTCACTCCTACTCCATATTAATCTGAAGCACCTTTCCCGAAAAGCTGCATATTCCGGTAATAAAAATATGCCTTTTTAGGCTTGAAGTTTTCCCTCCCCCAATAAAGATTCACTGAACTTCCCTGTAATATTTCCAACTCAACTAAATGATGATGTATAATCGTTAGTAATTTTGTATAAATAGTAATAACCATTGACTTTTCAATGAATACATACATATTTAGCGATAAATATGCCACCCCATTTCCAATAGTACTAGACCGATTAACTATTTCAAGATTTTCAATTAGTAGCATATTGGATCTCGTGAGTTATTTTCCCATGTTACTTCATTTCTGTTACTTTGTTCTAATATTTTATGTGTCAAAACTTCAAAAAAAGTCTATTTAAGAATTTTGAATGAAGGTCTAACTTTAGTGTAAAGAGTGGGGTGTCGAGGAGGAGGCAGCCCACATGTAAACTTCTCAGGTTTTAGCGCTTCTCCTCACTTTCAGCTGAAAAAATAGTTTTTCTTAAAATTTAACTTCTGATTTTTTTTCGAATAATATCCCGATAAATACCTCCTTTTTCATGGTAATTACCCTAAGGAAGTTCCCGCACGTAAAATTCCCCCTCCGTGAATTTGCCCCGTAAAAGTGTGTCATCACTACAAATGCCCCCCCCCCCCAAAAAAAAACAAACAACAACATATTGTGCACTATTCCGGATGAAACGTTATTCTTAGCTTATTCTTCATAATCTTACTAAAAAAAGATACTGATTTTTGATCGTTTATTAATTCATTCCGAGAATTACTTCTACATTGAAAAATTTTCCGAGATCCTTCCCCTCCATCGAGAAGTTTCTCGTAGATAATTCTAACAGATAGTTCTTCATGGATTATTTCTCATGAGGTGAATGAGCAAATTTGTATTTGAGTTCAGCCAAATTTCCCCTGTGTAAAATTTCTAATGAAAAGTCTACCCCCCCCCAATAACTTCCCTTCCAATGAAAAATCATCCCTCTAGAAAATAGCTCTATTCCTAAGAATATACCACAATTTCAAAGAATCTGTCATATTCTTTCCTCTCCGACAAATACAACCTCCCTCCCAAAAAACCGTGCAAAATACGCCTTGTTGAAAATAATCACCGGCGAATCTCCCCTTGGAAAATACTCCCTACCTTAGCAAGTTGGTCTCCAATCACTTTCAACTTATAATAAAGGACTAGACCACTGGTGGATCCAGGGGGTGGGACACTTAACCCCCCGAGATTTCTCCCGTGCCCCCTTTTCTCTGTGTGTTTCTTTTTTCACTCTTTTTCTTAATAAATTTGTCTATTAGTGGCACCTTTGTGACATTCAGCTTTCCCTGAGATTTTTCTCCTTGGCGCCCCTGTCACATTGACCCCCCCCCCATGATTTTGCTCTATAACTAAAAGTCAAGTCTCTTAATTCACTTAGTTCAAATTCCATTATTTTACGTGCTCTAAAATAGACAAAGCAATCAAATAGAAGATGATTACATGTTTCCATTAGACTCGCGGAAGCACAATGAAGAGTCAGCTTTCCAAATCCTATTTTAACAAGAGGTAAGAGCTCATATGGCACTTGTGATAGTCGAATCGGGGAAACCCCCCCCTCCTAATTCTCCGAAAGAGAATAGATCCAGTCCGGTCACGTCAATCACGTATCTACGACATTTGCTTATTCTACCAACCAAGTTTCATCCCGATCTCTTCACTCAAGACGTTTTCCGAGATTTCCAGTTTCCCTCTCCAACTCCCCCCCCCAATGTCACCATACTTGGTCGGACTTTAAAAAAATAGCTCTGAGACATAATTTCCTTCTAAATATCAAATAAGATCCGGTCACCCGTTTCTTAAGTTAAAAATACCCCAATTTTTCTAATCTTTCCGAATTAACACCCCCCCCCTCATCAACTTCCCCAAAGAGAGTGGATTCCGTCCAGTTATGTCAATCACGTACCTAGGACTTGTGCTTATTCTTCCCTCCAAGTTTCATCCCAATCTCTCTCTATCTAAGCGTTTACCAAGATTTCCTGTTCCCCCCTCAAACTCCTCCAATATCACCAGATATGGTCGGGATCTAAAATAAAAGCTCGGAGACACGAGGTCCTTCTAAATATCCAATTTCAATAAGATCCGATCACACATTCATAAATTAAAAATATCTCAAATTTTTTCAATTTTTCCTCTCCCTCCAGCACCCCAGGTAGTCAAATCAGGGAAACGACTGTTATCATGTCAATTTGTGCAGGTCCCTGACACGCCTACCAATTTTCATCGTCCTAGCACGTCCAGAAGCACCAAATTCGCCAAATACTGGAAATCCCCCCAACTCCCCCAAAAAGAGCGGATTCGTTCCAATTATGTCAATCAAGTATCTAGAACTTGTGCTTTATCTTCGCATCAAGTTTCATCCCGATCTCTCCACTCTAAGCGTTTTCCAAGATTTCTGTTTTCCCCCTCCAGTCCTCTTTGTCCCCGGATCCGATTCGAAGGGAAAATTGAGAATATGAGACATATGATCCTTCTATATATCAAGTTTAATTAAGATCCGATCATCCATTCGTAAGATAACAATACCTCAATTTTCACGTTTTCCAATAATTCCGGTTTCCGCTCGAACTCCCCCCATTATCACTGGATCTGGTCGGGATTTAAAATGAGAGCTCTAAAGCACAAGATCCTACTAAATATCAAATTTCATGAAGGTCTAATCATAAGTTACAAATACCTCATTGTTTCTAATTTTTCTGAAATACTCCCCCCCCCTAACTCCACCAAAGAGAGCAGATCCCGTCCGGTTGTCAGTCACGTATCTTGGACTCGTGCTTATTCTTACCATCAAGTTTAATCCTGATCTCTCTGCTTTAAGCGTTTTCCAAGATTTCCAGTCCCTCCCCCCAATGACACTGGATCCAGTCGGGATTTAAAATAAGAGGTCTGACTTACGAGGTCCTTCTAAATATGAAATTTCATAAGATCCGATCACTTCTTCGCAAGTTAAAAACACCTCATTTTTTCTAATTTTTTCGAATTAACTGTAACCCCAACCTCCAGCCCCCAGATGGCCAAGTCAGGAAAACGACTATTTATAATTTGATCTGGTCTTGTTCCTGATACGCCTGCCAAATTTCATCGTCCTAGCTTACCTGGAAGTGCCTAAACTAGCAAAACCCGGACAGACAGACAAACTGCCAGAATTTGCGACCACTATGTCACTTGGTAAATACCAAGTGCCATAAAAACATAAAATATGGGCATACATAAATTCCTTATAAAATAAAATTTGTTCAAGAATACTGCCATGAACCTAAGCAACTCAGAATGTTCATAAATTTTGAGGATGATCATGTTGCTTTGCATTTGTCAAAACTAGTATGGGCAGTTTATGTTAAAGAAGATCAGTTTTATACATTTTTTTTATCAGCTGAAAAACTTTACTGTATGATAGACCATTAATATACACATTAAAGTGAACAAGGGGCCTGACAAAAGCCTTAAACTTATTTTTTCTATTGTTTGGTAAATGACGACTTATACTTATTGACGACATGACTGCCTGTCCATGGATTATTCTTTATGGTTGATTGTGTTTGGCTATGCTGTTTGACCTATGTAATTGTACGGATGAGTAGGGGTAAGGCCTCATTCAAGTGCTGGTCTATATTAATCACTAATTTAGGAAAACAGTCTTCCTTTTCTCCTTCTGTCTTTTTTTATGTGTTTGTGCTGTTACATTGGTGATTTCTCTTTTCATGATATGATATAAATCATTTCTGAAACTCATAAATTTGAGTCTTCATCTAACAAATCAAATGTCTAAATTGTAATTGAAAACATCTTTCATTTTATGAAACCAGCTTTTAAGCCTCCTAGAGGGTTTCTAAATTATTTCTGGCCGGTATTATTATTATTACATAAGTCATTTCATAAATTAGGTGTCATATACTTGGTTGTATCTTTTGCTTTGTTTATTATTTCCATATTTCATCTTTTTTATCAAAAACTACAGAATAGGGTTGGATTTCAAGTGAACATTATTTTTTTAGCCGAAGTATGACCCTCGAGATTTTACGATTATTTGTTAAATATCCGTTAATGTAGATATTATAGGGCTATAAATCTTTCATTTTCTTTAAGGATAAAAAATGTTTGCAGCTGCAACGAATCCAAGGACCAAAGATAACTAGGAAGTATTCTCTGTACCAGATAAGAAAATTAAATACTTAATTTGAGAGTGGAAGAGGAAAAGACCGTGTATTTTATAAAATAGTCTCTTGTTTCTAATAAAGTATTTATCGATTAAATGCTTCTTCTAATTTTTTTTTTCCATGCCAACGAGTACTAGATAGGTATGAGACAAAGGCTAGGTGAAGTAGAGTTGACAGAATAGAGTGAAAGGATACGAGGATAAAAAAATAATTCCAGATAGGATAGAATTGCCCCTTTTCAAGGAATATGGCCATTTAAATCCGTTTCAATATGAGTCCCACTAGATATAAAACAAGCAAAAATCAGAAAATTCCTATTGGAACGAAAACCATCTACACAGTTTAACTAAATTTTCTGTAAAATCTCCTCCAAAAATATAATTTATACATAACTGAAGAAATATATTTTTAAATAAAATATCTACATTTATTTTTGTAGATCCTACACCTCAGAAGAAGGCACTTATAAATTCTAAATTTACGTGACTTATCCCTTTTCTAGACAGTAATTTATCTCTCAACTGCCATCTAATGATCAAAGTACTTATTGTACCACTGAATTCCAGCAGACCCATAATTATTCAGTGAAAATACATTTGCCATTGGTTTCATATTAGCTTATGGAACAAAAGCCAGTTTTTTGACGTAGCGCCTAAGCGTACCACTTTTTGAAAGGGTCCTTTTTGGTTTACAACCGGCATGCCATCACCTTCCTATTAGCCTATGAAGCAAAACAAGTTTTGTGACGTCAGGTCTTAAATGTGCCCGGATTCCATATTTGTATCTTTTTTAATCAAATTGGCATGGCCGCAAGAAACCTGTTTTGTAACATGCCATGACCGGCTATGCCAGAATTCAACTGACTTGAAATAGGGTCAGTCCAAAATTCCTGCAGTAAGTATTAATCCAAATTGCTGTTTTTTGCCCAATCGAGATTGCATATGAATGATTCAATAGGAACTACAGTCAACTTTTTTCTTCTATTTAACTTCTATCATGACACATCTTTAGCCCACAATGGAGCTTTTGCATCTCTAAGAGATCTGCAGTAAGTCTCAGTCTAGATTCGTGCATTTTTCCCCCTTCTTCTCAATTTTTTAACATGATGTGTATTTTTATTGAATCCTCTTTTTACTAAATATATTACATTTTTAAATGCTTCCCTTTATCATTATCACTGTTCTGTCTTTTTAGACATTTAATTCAATTCAGCAGAAATAGCATGTGAATGTTTCAAAATAAAATATTGTATCTTGCCACAAAGGACAGACTGGGACAATCTATGTAAGATCCATAACTTTCCATAAATGTGTTTTAATATTTTGAAATTAAGAGAATATCTTTCTTAATTTTACTCTTTGATGCTAAGTTTCCCAAACATAGCCCCAAACTAAAGCAACATGGCATAGAAAAGTAATATCTCCTGCTGTATTTATTTTAATTTTCTCAGGTTATTTTTTTTGTAGGCTTAAACTACTGTTTTCTTTTTCTATTGATAAGATAAGGTACAACCGAAAAACAAAACATCCAACATCAAATACCCACCCCATACGACTGATATTTCTTATGTAGTTTTATTGTGTTTACTTATTGATCATTTACAATAATTTTTATGCTTTGATTCTAAAGCTTGAGGACCATATTTTGTCCCTGCATTGTTTAATTAAGGCCAGTAATGTCAAAATATCTAGCATAGACATATACACAAGTATTAACACAAAAACAACATACCTGATTATCATAACCATTATCAAAGTGTCCTAGACTGAATGCTTTTTTGCCAGATGTGTCCACTATATCCAGTCGTTTTCCCCGAGCCTTCTTTCCCAAGCAGGACCACATTAAAAGTAGGCATTTTATCAGCCATTTTACTAGAAAAAAACGAACAATTGGAGCAAAAATGATTTTATTACTTAAATTATTTTAGTACTTAAGTGAATTTGGATTGTACAGCAATACTTTCAGCTATTACAGAGAAAAGATTGTACTGAACCAGTGACCAGAGAATATTGAGAGTGTTCTTTTGAACATAAATCACAATGTCTAGCGCCTTATTCAGCAACAAAGGATATCATGGAGCAGATAGGAGGGTTTTCTGACATTATATTAGAATACCTTAAATCACATTGTTCAGCAACTAGGGTAAGTCCTATGATGGCGCCAGTGCCCCCCCCCCCCCCCTGTAGGTTTACCTGTGTCTACATGCACCAATTCACCTTTAATTATGAAGTGTGAGCTCAAAAGTTAAACATAAGCAAACCATAAGCAGAAACGAAAAACACTTAAATATCAAAAACTAAACGCCAGTCTGCCCATCAGCCAAAAATTTTAGTTTTTTAAGGCTTCTCCGTAAATTCCTATATTTTCGCATAATTCACATATTTCCTGGTTTTGTAAGTTTTCAAATATCAAAGCTTGCATTAAACTAGTTATTGCAAAACTGGCAAAAATGAAAAAAAAAAACATTTCAAAATCTGAAAACAAATTAATGGTAAATGTATGCGATTTGTCCATTTTGTATGCATTTAATGTCTTCAAGGCTTCTTTGGCACTGTCTTCTGTGCTGTACTCAAAAAACACATATTTGCAATAGAAAACAGCTTCACTAGTTTAACTAATTGATTAATTACTGATTAAAAAGAATATACAAACTAAAGGTTCAGTCATTTGGTGCTAAGATTCAATGGAAAAAGCACACGTAGGTCAAAAGAGCAGAAATTTTACTAGCATCAGTAAATATTCACCAACACCATTTACCGTTTCTTTGAATTTTTGTAGTGTAATTAAATTTCAATTAAAATGAAGTCAGAAAGTCATGGCTAATTCTAGAAAAAGCCAAGATAGTCAAATTGAGTGAGAGGCAATTCGGCATTTACCCCATGATTTTTGAATCAGGGAAAGGGTAAATTTCAAGTTGAGGGACATCTTCTTATCCTGGAAAGTAGGCGAGTTATGTGATAAAAACTTCTATAAAACATACTGAGGAAAGGTATAGTCAAGCTATTTTCTTTAACCTTTCCTTATTTCTAGGGCTTAGAAGATTACATTGACAACAGGTTTATACCTATCTTAATTTTAACAAAATACCCCAATTTTGAATTTTCAATCTCTTTTTGATTGGCTCTAGTTATTGGAAATACTAGACCTATGTTGCCCAGGCAACGTGGTGTAGCGGCAACCTTTGTCCGGCTTCGCCGACTAAACTGTTGCGAGTGCAACACTTTGGTTTTGTTTGTTCGCTATTGATCAATAATCACATGATCAAAGGTTATTCCTCAGTGTTGAAAAAAACAACAACAAAGTTGTATTGAAAGAAGGGACTAAATTGACTTTTGCAGCCAGTTGAATTTTATCCTTTTCAACTGTAGACATCATGACGGATGAAAACTCGGATCAATATCTTATAATATCTAGTTGGTATTATAAAGCTATCCCAAACTTTTCAGGATCGAAATACCATAGATGACATTCTATTAATTATTATGAAACTATCTTATTGTTTTACATTCTCGTTTGTACTTGTTTCTTCACTATCGATTAAATGATGAAGTTGTCAGCCTATCGAAGTTTTTAAAACGGTATGTTCAAACAAGAACGCAATCAGTTATCACATGACGAAAGGCTATTCCTCAGCGTTGAAAAAACAACAACTAGAAAATAATATCGAAAGAAGGGACTAAATTGACTTTGCAGCCAGTTGAACTTTATCATTTTCAATCAGACATCGTGACGGATGAAAACTTGGAATAATATCTTATATAATCTAGTTGGTATTATAAAGCTATCCGTAACTTTTCAGGATTAAAATACCATAGGTGACACTAATCATTACGAAACTACCTCATTGTTTTATCTTATCGTTTGTACAAATTGTGTAAACACTTAATTCTGTCAGATTCAAAGAGATTGAATACAATATGTACCAGTTTGCACAAATTTCAAGCCCAAAGTGAACAGATTCTTACTTACAAGTCCCTCTCCCGTGATAGACATCAAGTTCACCGGAAACAAATAAATGGGTACACCAACTAGCAAAAGTGGCAAACCCCTCATTCCCGAAGATGATTATAAGCTAACAGCCGTTTCTCGCCCAAAGTGAACCGATTCTTACTTATAAGTCCCTCTCCCGTGATAGACATCAAGTTCACTGGAAACAAAGAAATGGGTACACCAACTAGCATAGTTACAAACCCCTCATCGCTGAAGTTGACTGTAGCCTAACAGCAGATTATTACTTACAAGTCCCCTAAATGTCTTACCTCTGGAACCAAATTGGTTTCACCATTATATACACTAGAAACAAATAATAGATACACCAACTAACAAAAGTTGCTAACCCCTAATTGCCGAAGGTGATTATTACCTAACAGCCGAGTGTTGCTAACAAGTCCTCTATATGTCTTACAATTTAGATTTCGTTTCAGTGTACCTTACTACTGACGTTGTCAATCCCTTGAAATTTTCAAACCAGTATATCTCATCAAGGAAATGTTGTACCAAGAATTGGATGTCATATACTTTGATCAGCTCATCAAGAGGTATTAATTGCCGTAAAAAAAAAAAAATTCTATCTGTCTTAGTTCAAAAGTTAATTTTTTTTTGCCGTAGGCCAACTTTCTAACGTCACCACTTAGAAAGGAGCAAAGGATAAGCTCCAATTTCTTTAGCAATGAGAGGACTTTTAAAGTTTATTAGGCACATCTGATACCATTTTTCTACTGCAATCCCAAGTTCGAAAAAGAAAATGATAAACTCAGCTGAAATCACGACCAGAAATGAGAAGAAACGGCAGCACTTTTGGACCCGTGGAAAAATGCCACATTTTCGCTTCTGTAAATTTTTCTATTTATTGCTCAAAGAAGATATATTGGCTGTGGGGCCGGGTAACTACCGCATATATTAAACACTTATAGATTTTAGTCCATCTTCAATTTGAAAGGGGTGCCTGCCTGATTGGCTGCTAGAACAGAGCTTTCCGATCAAAAGCAGAAGCATGGTTTGATGAAACAAAAGCTTGGCTGCACAATTTCAGATACTCCTCTCTAACATAGGCTATATAACTCCACTTCACTTTGCACACCTTAGGCTCTGGCTTGTGGACAAGCAACAACCATCCTTTTTGGCCCCAGGCAAGAGTTCTGCAGAGCTTTCCAAAATGTATTGTCATATTCATCAATCCGGCCTGAGGTCCATACTTTCCATAAAAACCAAACAGGTTAGACTCTTACCAGTTTCTGGGAATAAGCTGAGATCAGCAGCATAGGATAAATAAAAAATAAAAACAGGACAAAACCAAAGTGTTGCTCCTGCAACACAATTTAGTCCCTTCTTTTGGTATTATCAATAGCTTGTGATGAGCTGATAAAAAATATGTCATAGTAGTTTTTCATAATTAATAGTGTCATTTATGGTATTTTGATTCTGAAAAGTTAAAAATAGCTTTATATACCAACTGGATTATGTAAGATATTGTTCTAAGCCTTCATCCATCACAATGTCTAAGATTGAAAAGGATAAAGTTCAACTAGCTGCAAAGTCAATTTAGTCCCTTCTTTTGATATTCTTTTGTTATTGTTTTTCAACGCTGAGGAATAGCCTTTGATCATGTGATTACTGATGGCGTTCTTCGTTGAACATAATGTTTTAAAAGCTTTGATAGGCTGACAGCTTCAGCGTTTAACCAATAGCAAAGAAACAAAACCAAAGTGTTGCTCTAACAGCACTTTATTTGGCGAAGCCGGACAAAGATTGCCGCAAACACTTCACACTGCTCAGGCAATGTAGGTCTAGTTTAGATTCAATTTTTATTTACAATATTTTGTACATTTAAATTTATCTATAGTATGTCTGCCCATAGAAAACACAACAAAGTAATACATCATTGTACAGGGAAAATCTCTCATTGATATAAATAACACATTAACTAGGTTTTATATGGAAACATCTGTATGTCAGACTTTTACCTGACATACAGTGTAGATCTCTGCTGGAATACTAGTGATTTCTCCCTTTTTTACTGGCTATGTTGCATTTTGTTTGATTTTCTTTATTGCTCAACTTTTCTTTTTTATCCTGCTAACCAATGCTATAGATATTGAACCATTGATTTAAACTAATCTCAAGCAAATTAACATAATAAGTATTTGTATTTTCTTTATAATTGTGGTCAAGCCATAATAAAGTCAATTTTTTTTACAAAAAATAAATAATCCAGGAGTGCAGTGCAACTGGGTAGTTCCATCATCCGTTAATTCAATTGAGCTTCTTTAAACTTCCAATTTTATTTTTATGATTGGTCAATTATGGAAATAATTTAGGGCACAGTTTTTGAAATTAAAAACAACACAAAGTTTGTAACAGTATTTTTCACAAATTGTGTGAGTAGAAAAAGAGTTGAATAATTTTCTAGTCCTAAAACTACCACAAATCACTTATGTCTTAATTACAGGAATACTTTTTTGTCCCTTTTTTGGACATGATCTCAGCCAATAACTGTTAAGCCATTGAAAGCCCAAACAGCCATCAATAATCAACTCCAGACAGTGAGATATACAGAACCAGGGGTGGAGCCAACATGGTACAAAAGTGTAAGAAGCAGTTGTAGTAAAATTCAATACTACTACTAATAACTCACTGCAGCACCAAGCCCCCTGAGCCAATCAAGGCTAAACATTACACTCCTCCATCTGTATCTATTCAAATCCTTCTGCTTTACACCCTCCCAGGAAGTTCCCATTTCCCTTAAATATTTCTTTACATCATTCCACTGAAACCATGGCTCACCTGCCTTCTGCTTAGCTCTAGACAAACAACTAAAACAAGAAGAACAATATAGAATTACTCAAGATAGTGGGACACAAATTAGAATGATTATTTTGGCCCTATGTCCAATGGCTGTTTTCAGCAATACAAAAATGTAGGACTGCAAGAAGAAAAAAAACTTACGACAGAATTAGCATGTTTTTTCCTGAACTAATAAAGTAAAATATATCATTGGTCAACCGCTCCCCATAAGCAAGACATATATAGCAATGAAGACCACATTGCCTTTCCATCACAAACACATAAAACAAAATCAACAATACGGAATTTCACATACTAATCCTGTTTAAATTTTTTCTTCTTATTATTTTTGTATTGCTGAGGATGGCCCTTGGACATAGGGCTGAAATATTCATTCTAATTTGTTTCCTACTGTATTGAGAAATTCCCTATAGTTCTTCTTTTTTTAGGTGTTTGTGAAGGAAAGGCAGTGTGGTCTTTGCTGCTACTTAAATCTTGCTTATGGGTGGCAGTTGACCAATGATAGATTTTACTTTATTAGTTTAGACAAAAAACATTATCCTGTTTATGTTTTTTCTTCTTATATATTTTTGTATTGTAGAGGATGGCCCTTGGACATAGGGTTGAAATATGCATTCTAATTTGTCTCCCACTGTCTTGAGAAATTTCCTACTGTTCTTCTTGTTTTAGGTGTTAGTGATGGAAAGAGTGTGGTCTTTGTTGCCATTTACTTAGGTCTAGATCAGTGAGTCCCAAACTTATTTGAGCAACTGCCTCCTTTCTGGAAAAATTTTTACTTGGTGCCACCTGGATTTTATATTTATTTTAATAGCAATTAATGAAGGATATAAATATTATTGTATCTGTGAAAGAGGAATTAACAAGTAAAAGAGTAATTGTTATAACGATTATAATGTTACAACATAAATCAACAAATGTTTTGAGAAAAAATCATTCTATTAAATATAAGTCAATTTGTAAATTTGTTAAGTTAGAATAAGTTTAAAATAAATTAAGTGAAAAAAAAATAACACCGAAACCATGTTAACAAATGATCAAAATTTATAAATCTTAACTTAAATTTTTTATTTTTATTTGTAAACATCTTATAAGTGTTACCAATGTCCTAATGAAGCCTATTTTCTTTTAAACTTCAACTACCCTCTAAAGATAATCATTGCACCCCAAATGTACTTGTGCCCATTGCCACACTTCAGGTTTTCCTCCAGCCACCTCACTGGGCAGTAGTACCTAATTTGAGAATCATTGATATCAATAAATTTTGATATATTCTTTAATTTTTTTGTACCCTCCCCCCATAAAAAAATCAATTTGCACCCCAATACCAAGTACTGCAAATACAGGTAAATTTATTTTAGAAGCCAGAACTTCCTTATTATAATAAAATTACAAAACCTCCCTTTTTTCAATGTGGGTGGTCAACTGGGTAGATAGCTTTATCATAAATAATTCCTGACACAATGCTGGCTAATGATAAAAAAAGACAATAATTGTTAAGAAGAGAGAAATGAGGATAAAAGCAACCAGTGAAAAAACCTAAGAGAGAAGACTATGAAAATATTTTGCTAAAGATCAGTCAAGAAATCAAATTTGCAGACTTATAAATAAGAAGAGGATTAACAAGGAAGCATAACAATACCTTTTTCGAGTATGTTCTTGGCCCTGGATTGATAACTGAAAATTTCATTTTCTAAACCTAACCCCTTTCCAAGATAGCAAAAAGAATCTAAACTAGAATTTTACCGTTAAAAAAAGCATAAAAAACAAAAATTGTAATGGTAAGCTACTCTTGCTCTAGTTTACAGTTGGGCCTACTCAGAGAAAAACACTAACATTCAGACAACTTATTAGCCTATTCATTTCTTAAACTACTGGACATCAAGGAGTGAATTAATAAATAATTTTAAAATAATAAAGGTGTTTTCAATATACTATAAAGTTCATTTTGAGCAGGAGTACTTATATAACAACATCCAACTAAGTTATAATATCATTTTTTTAAAACAGTTGGCTATACTGACACCACAGTTGTCTACTTACAACCAATTAAATTAGCTCTCTTCTTAACAATTATTGTCTTTTTTTATCATTAGCCAGCATTGTGTCAGGAATTATTTATGATAAAGCTATCTACCCAGTTGACCACCCACATTGAAAAAAGGGAGGTTTTGTAATTTTATTATAATAAGGAAGTTCTGGCTTCTAAAATAAATTTACCTGTATTTGCAGTACTTGGTATTGGGGTGCAAATTGATTTTTTTTTATGGGGGGGGGGAGGGTACAAAAAAATTAAAGAATATATCAAAATTTATTGATATCAATGATTCTCAAATTAGGTACTACTGCCCAGTGAGGTGGCTGGAGGAAAACCTGAAGTGTGGCAATGGGCACAAGTACATTTATAATATATATATATATATATAATATTTATTTCTAACCCACTTACATCAAAAAGATAAATAGTGGAGTAAAAACTTGAAGAAAAACGGAAAACAAATAACAAATAAAAAAACAAATAACAAAAAAACGAGAGTCAACAATAGACATTAATCATACAAACGGATCAGACCGTGGTGAGGCGACAAACGCCGATACGCCGTTTCTGAGAGCTTTTTGTGTAGATCAGTCAGCTCCTCAGTAATGTTCGGAAGATGGAACTTTTTGATTATCTTTCGATTCTTATACCACAGAGGAAGATAGAGAAGAAATTTACAGAAACGGAAATAAGAGGATCGAATATCACTAATATCTTTTTTCTTAAATATAGGGTAAAGCCCAGAAAGGTAAAGAACAGAATGATCGGAAAAAGTAGAATAAAGCTTACCAAGGGCAATACGATTGTATTTCCCTCGATTGGCTACAATTTTAGAGTAACCAATCTGGATTTTCACTCTAGCATCCCAGACAGCACGCTCCCGAAGAGTTTTAAGATTTTTTGTAAGTGTAATACCCAACCACCGGATCGAATCTACATGAGGGATAGAAAAATTTGAAAAATTAGAGGCCTAGGAGAAGAGGGAACATTGAAAGAAAGATACTCACATTTATCAACATTAAGCGAAAGACCGTTGTTAGTAAAAGAAGAAGAAACTTTATGAACCATCTGCGATAGACTGAGTTTAGACCGGCTAATTAGAAGAATGTCATCAGCATAAGCAAGGTAAGAAATATCACTCAAACCAACAAAACACAAAGAAGAAATATTCTCAAGAATACCAGAGATACAAAATTTGAAAATACTAGGAGATAACACTCCACCCTGCCGTACACCCCGACGAACAAGAACATTAGAAGATGAAAGGGCACCATTAGTTTTAATTCGAAGATAAGAATTACTATACCAAAACTTTAGAAGAAAAATAACTGAAAGGTTAATACCGTGACTATAAAGAGAGTAAAGAGCCTGACTATGTACAACACTATCGAAAGCCTTAGAAAGATCAAGAGCACAAATATGAAGACCATACCCTTTAGCCGAAGCATCTTTAAGAAGGAAAGCAAGAGCACGGTGAGCGTGCTGGCACCCGATGCCAGACCGAAAACCAAACTGATTCTCCCCGAAATTAGCATTAATACTTATGAAAGGAAGTAGGATGTGTTCAAGGATTTTACTAAAATTACAAGCAACCGTGATAGGCCAGTAAGAAGAACAATCCAAAGGAGTCTTACCTCGTTTAAGTACAGAAGTGACAGTTCCACACAAAAAGCTGTCAGGAACGAGGGAACAACAAAGGCACATTTGGAAAAACAACTGTAAATGGAAAAACAAAGACGGGCAATTTATTTTTAGATGACAAGCACTGATACCGTCAATATCAAGAGAACTTGATTTCAATTTCTTAACAGATGCAATTACAGTTGCGGTCAACTGAAACGGGAATAACTTGTGCCTGAGTCAGGGAAGGCGGGAGAACCGAATCAAGCAGTTTCGAATAAAGCGCGTGCACTGCATAATTCACTTTGGAAAATATAACTGAATAGTGGTCAGACCATGCAGAAGGCGTAATGGGGCAATTAGGATTTGCCGAGTTATTTAAATTAGCTGAATTAATCCCTTTGTCCCATTCTTTCTTATTGGTAGGATATTCTAACCCTTTGTAACGGCTCGATCGCAGACATTTTTTAAACTCACGCTTAGTTTTTTGTTTTATTTCAAACACATTCCCAGCTAATGGTCGACCGTTAGCAACCCATATACGCAGCCACAATTTGGCTTTATTTTTCACACTTTTCAGCTCAGGGTCACACGACCAGATTGGTTTCCTTGTACTTTTCCTCACTCGCTCCCGAGGGACAGCAACCTCCTCAGCGCGTTTTAAACACCACACGATTTGGTTGTAATAATGATTCAGATCGTAATTACTTTTAGTAGGACTAACACTCAGCTGGAGTAGATGAAAAGGTACACGTAAAGAACCAAGGAGAATGGTCAGGGTTGAAATATATAATGGCATATTAACATTTTTCCAATTACTCCGCACAAACCATTTAGAGGCAGGAGCACAAGCCTGGTCAGTACTATCTTTTCTAATCGAAAAGCATAGCGATAAAGGAAGGTGATCAATATCTTGCTCATCTTCGTGGACATGCACTGTTGAAGATGTAATGAACGGGGAACAAATCACGTGATCAATATCCGATAAGCTGCCGGAATTATGCACATACGAGAAGGGTAGATCCTTAGCAATTATTCTGTAATCAGGGAGACAATCAAGTAGGTTCACAGTACGAGCAGAATCACGTTTTACATCAGTGTTCATATCTCCAATAATAATAAATTCGTACCCATTTTTGCTTATACTTTGAAGGAGAGTTTTCAAACTAGAGCATGCTTTGGAGAATTTATTAAGCAATGTCATATTCTTTCCATCGTGAGGCAGGTAAGTGTTTATCAATACGGTTTTACCAAGTCTTATAGCCAATAAATGTTCATCAGAGAAATAGCATGACGGGGACAGAAAGCTGAGCTTTTGTTTTATAATACATGCTAAACCCCCTGAAGGCCTTCCAAAAGTAGATTTAGCATTTGTTGTGAAAACAAAGTGGGCGGAACTGCGGCGCAGGAAATTAACACTCGTTGCGGTCAAAAGATGTTCCTGAAAGCATACAATGTCAAACTTACTGTACAGTTCATCAATGGTCAGGTCCTTGTTTTTTGTCCCATTAATATTGAAGGACACGAGTGATACTGATTCAGACATTAGTTTGTTTTCGGTAACTTGCGACTGACAATTGATTTCAATTTAGGGCAAGTGAGGCTAAACGAAACATGATCACCTCCACAGTTAGCACTTAGGTGACAAATTGTAAGGCGAGTCTCTATCTGAAACATGAGGACCGGCACATCGCGCACATTTTGGTGTAACACTGGGACAAGACGACTGGAGATGGTCAGGGGATCGGCAATTGTTACAGCACCGGGGAATCGCTTTGAACTCATAAACACTTAGGATTTCGTATCCAACTTTGAGACCATATCTAAATGCTTCGACTCTTGATGTTGCATCAGAGAATTCAAGTTTTACTGCAAGCGATTTCCCTAGCCTAGAGGCACCAGAAACACCAGGGCACGATATCAGGTGGGACAGTTCAAAATCAGGCGGGATTCCCTTCAGGAGTCCGTAAAACTTCTTGGTTAGAACTTTCGCAGAAGAGCCAGTAAACGCACTAGTCACCGATAAGCGGAAATCTTCAGCAACTGACTTATCTATATTGATAAACAGTTTGTCACGAACAGGGCGAATGCTAGTGATTGATTCGTGTCCATCAATCTGATCTATCAGATCTTTTCGTTTTATTGGGTCCGAAAGGGTAGATGGAAGGTTCGACACAACAATAGTAGCATGCGAGTCGGGAATTGCAGGTTTCGGCAGTTGCGGGTAATTCAGTTCATAAGCATCCAGCTTGGTGGCAACAACCTTGAGTAGTTGTTCCACGCGATTCACCTTTGTTGACAGCCTAGAGTACGCAACTGCGGGCAAAACCGGGACCTCGGTTGGAGACTTGATCACATAAATCGGGGTTGATACCTCCTCAGAGTCCAGTTTCTTAATAAAATCAAGAATATCTTTCACATTGTTCGCAGAAGCTTTCGCACCGATGCGCCGGGGGCAATTATCATTTGGCGCAACCTTCGCCCAAAATTCGCTTTTCGCATCAGCAATAACACCGCATTCAAAAAAGTCTATTGCGTGTTGAATAATAGTAGCTTCTTCAATACCTTCTTCCCATTTGTTTTGCAAAAAGTTCATTACCGGGCAATGCACATACTCTCTGTTATCCATTATCCTTTACTGGGAAAAACCAGTCAAACTGGTCAAAGAGCACGACTGATTCATGCTTATGCGTCACTATAATCCCTATTGCAAAATTTTGATTTTCTTCACAAAAAACTTACTGGATTAATAATGTCCATGCAATATCCAATTTAGATGTTGACACTTTGAACTCTGAATTGATACTGAATTTGGGGTGCAATGATTATCTTTAGAGGGTAGTTGAAGTTTAAAAGAAAATAGGCCTCATTAGGAAATTGGTAACACTTATAAGATGTTTACAGATAAAATAAAAAATAAAAAATTAAAGTTAAGATTTATAAATTTTAATTTATAACTCTAAATTACAAGAGGATACAAACGTTCAACTTACGAAATGAGATTTAAAAAGATCAGTCCTCCCCCAGCCCACCATAGATTCTTCTAAATTATATGTTGCTGTATTTATTGATTAAAATGAAACAGAACATTAAAGGATGGCTCAGACGGCGTTCGTAAAATTTGTAAAGTTGTCCGCAAAGTTTGTAAAGTTGCTTCGTTAACCTTCTGTAAATCTTTACGTGAGCAAGCATTAAAATTAAACTTTAGTTAACTTGAGATATTGCAATTTTAGTAAATCCCAGCAATGGTTTACAAATAAAAAATATCGTCTGATTATAGTATTTTTATTGTTTTTTGGAGTTGAGAAAGGTTAGTGAATGTATTTTTTCTTGATTTTAAATATGTTGATCAAATATTATGCAAAGTTTCATGGTGATATCTAAAATAGTTTTCAAAATATTATTTTTTTAAGCTAAAAGTTACATTGCAAGATGCAAAATCCAAGGCCTAAAATTGCATTAAATTAAGAAAATAAAAAAATTTGTAGAAAAAAACAATAAGAGATAGAGAAATAAAATTTGGTATTTATCAATACGATTGCAAATGCAACAATTGTGCCAAGTTTCATCAAAATCTAAAGAGGTGGCTGTCATGACATGGAATGACCCACTGTCCACCACAAAATAAACTGATGCATCCCTACCCACATAAAAGATATCACATTTCTTATCCTTAGATATATCACTGCAATGATGGTCATTAATTAAGCAACTAGGATAGAATATAATGGGTATTTCAACTTTTGTGATCTAAGCCTCATTTGTTATTGTTTTTTGACCCCATTTGAGGACCATTATTTACACTTTAAGTCTTTGTGAAATTCCTTACTCATATTTTTTTTACTGTGTGAAGACACATTATCAGTCAGACAATGATAGTTGATGAGCCTATCAGAACAATTGGTTATGCTGCTTCATTTGGGATAGCATAAAATGTTATATCATGAGATTTTGTTTAACCATAGAAGACTTGAACTGCTTAATAAACAACTCAAACTTCCAAAGAAGTAAGAAAAACAAAATAAAACGGGTAAATAGTACAGAAATAGAACAATAATGATAGATGGTAATAAGCTTACCTAAGCTAGTATAAAAGGCAGGTTGGCATCAGAGAATATATTAGAAATAGAATAGTCTAACTAGTGATATTAAAATTATTGGAGACCCCCATATATTTAGAAAAATCATTCAGTAACTGCTTTTTGTAGAATATGAGGTGTGACTGATTAATATTTTTACTGTTGGGTTATGTTGATATGATGTTCCTGGAGGCAAAGTAAATTAATGATTTTTTTAATATTTATTGTTTAGTGTGACTATGTTAGTTATGTCAGTGGCCAAGTATTCATTTTGATTTAAGGATTTTGTTGGTAAAATTCTAGTCCATTGACTTCTTGCTATCTTGGAAAGTTGTTGGGCTAGAGAATTGAAACTTTCAGGGATGTGTCTACAGGCTAAAGTATATCCCGGGAAGTTATTTTGAGATCCCTAACTATACCCCTTCCCCCTTCTCTATATAACGCAGTTTTTTGTGCATTACAGCTTATATTTTGGTCAAATTTGATCCTATATTACTATTAAAAGTGTAAATCCTTGCTTACCTTAGGAAAATTCAACTTTTCACTGTTTTTTAAGCTACTATATTCCATAATTAGTTCACCTGCATTGAAAAACAATTATTACCTTTTATGGTATAGTTTAAAATGGAATGCAGGCATTTAAACGCATCCCCTGTTTGAAACTCTTATCTTTAAAAGGCTAGTGACAGGGGTAATACAGATAAGACTTTGAACTTTTAAGGGGCTTCTCACTCAAAATTATGATTTGTTGCTACAATTGCGTAAGGTTTATGTTATATGTGTCAATAAAATTTATTTTGTAAATCATAACAGCATAGAGAAAGTCAATTTCTTCAAGAAGGCCCAATAATGATTCTTAGAAACCTGAAGAGAGGCGAAACAGAAATTTAGTGGGAAAAATAGCACCAGTCCTAAATACATGATTGACGTAACTGTAACGGATACGCTCTCTTTGGGTGAGTTTTTTTTTTTTTTTTTTGGGGGGGGGTTAATTTGAAGAAAAAAAATAGAAAGATGTATTTGTAACTTACGAATGGGTGATTAGATCTTAATGAAGTTTGATATTTAGAAGGATCTTGTGCTTCAGAGCTCTTATTTTAAATCCCAACCAGATCCAGTGACATTGAGGGGAGTTGGATGAGGAGACCAGAAATCTTGGAAGACGTGAAAATTGAGGTATCTTTATCTTCGAAATGGGTGGTCGGATCTTAATGAAACTTGATATATAGAAAGATCATATGTCTGAGATGCTTAATATAGATGTTTATACAGAAATTACTCTGTATATAAAAGGGGTTTTTCCTCCTCATCGCCCTGCTTTTTACGCTAAAGTTTGACACTTTCTGTTAACTTTACTTTTTAAAATGGTAAAAAACTTTAGCGTAAAGAGCGGGGTGTTAGGAGGAAAAGGCCCTTTCATATACAGAGTAACTTCTGTTCATTTTAAGTGTTAATGTTGCTCCTTACTTTCAGTTAAAAACACTTGTTTTTTTAATTTAATTTATACCATAGTTTTATAAATATATATTTAAAATTATCAAAATAAGCCCTTAATAAACATTAATTACAACACAGCTATCCAGAAAACGCAAGTCCGGCCACAAATTGAGCAATCTTTGCTCCTCAATAACATGCCATGGTTATAATACAGTTCTAAAATTGCATCATCTGAGGCAAATTGAAGTATTCCATTAAAGAAATCGATTTCGCAATTATTACAGCTCATTTTCAAACAAAGTTGTTTATAGACTGAAAAAATGTATTGCTCTTACATACCAGATTTGATGTTTATCCGATAAATGTAAAATAAAACCGCTTTTCATTGAAAAAAAAATTACCCAATTCGTGCAACTTAGGGAAGTAGCAAAATGTATTTCCCTACGTCCCATGAGCTTTAAAGAGTCAGAGAAACATAAAGATAGCAGGTTCTAATTTCTGCCCACCATGGCTTTCGGCATTTGCGTGTCAATCATGACCTAAATTTTGTTGACCCTACATCAGGAGCCCATACCCAAAATATAGAACGGACATGGAGGGAAGTAAGAAATAACATCCCCACTTATGGTAGAAGAGAAGAACATATGGAAGGATATCTTGCAGAGTAGTATTTCAAAAAAAAAATATTCTGTCAGATTGAGAATGCATTATTCCATGAATTTCATATCGGAGCTTTATAACCCTTCATCAGGCTAAAATATAACTGGAGTCCAGACTTTGAAATATAGCATAAGCTTATAAATACTAGAGAGAGAAAACGGGTATAATTTCAACAAAAAGTGGAAACAATACATTTTTTTTAATAAATGAAACTTTGAATAATGATTTATTCTTCCCAGCAGTTTAAACTTGCCCCGCATATTTGGATGATAAATTTGAGGAAGTTTATGTGAGTAACAGAAGAGTGACATGTTTGAAGTTTTAAACAGTTAATTGATTTACCTTTGAAAGAAGTTGATTCAAGTTGATAGTAGAAATAAAAGAGAAGGATATTTTGATGAAATGAACTCAAGACGGGAGGCTCATCAAGGATTATATTTCGATAAATCAACTATTTATATTGCTAGTGTTGTTTGGATAAATGAAATTTTTGAATAAATGAAACTTTGAATAATGATTTATTCTTTCCAGCAGTTTAAACTTGCCCCGCATATTCTTGGAACCGCCTCATAACCCCCCTCTAGATTTTTTTTATAATTTCATTGAAAATGCCTTTATTTGTGTTTTCTTTGAAAAAGAACGACAAATCCCCCCTCCCCCCACCATATTTTCAAAACGCATTTTACACCTCCTAAATTGTGTTATTTGACACTGTCTTAGATGGGATCTCTCAACTCAACAAACACAAGGAAGACTTATGAACAACTTACGGATTTGTAAGCAGTCTTTAACGAAATTTCCGTCATTATGAATTTTCCACAAATATATTAAAAATAAGAATGCTAAATTACCTTATAACTTCATCAAAAGCTCCTTTCAGATCCCGGAAAGCTGTTCCGGCTTCCGGGGGAATTGTTACGTATTTAAAGTATTTAAAAGTCCAGTATTTAAAAGAGTAATTAATGTGGAATTCAAATATTGAGAAGACTGTTTGTTTTAATGAGAATGTAAATATGTAAGCGGTTGTGAGAAAATTAATACAATCTTTTCTCGTTAAATTCAAATAGGCTAGGAAAAAACAAGCCGTATCCAGGAGGGCTAAAGGGTATGTACCCCCCGTCCAAAACCTTTCTCTGACTCGTAAAAACGTAGCGAAACGAATATAAACAAGTCTTTCATGCGTTTCATAGTTTTTGTTTTATAAAGATTCCTCAAAAAAATGATTAATACCCTTCCCCCTTGAAAATTTCCTGGATACCACCCTATCAAAGAGATTTAGAAATGTGAAAAATACCAGTTTTCAAATTTAAGGGGTGTGTAACATTTCTAAATCTTCTATATTG
>NC_088864.1:38872251-39088678 GCF_032884065.1 Artemia franciscana | reverse complement strand
AACTTGGTGGAAAGAATAAGCACAAGTCCAACATAGGTGATTGACATAACCAGACCGGATCCGCTCTCTTTGGTGGAGTTTGGGGGGGGGGGAGTAATTAGGAAAAATTAGAAAAAATCAGGTATTTTCAACTTACGAACGTATGATCAGATCTTAATGAAATTTGATATCTAGAAGGATCTTGTGCTTTAGAACTTATTTTAAATCCCGACCAGATCCGGTGACATTGAAGGTAGTTGGGGGGGGGGGGGGCAAACCAGAATTCTTGGAAAACGTGAAAATCGAGGTATCTTACGAATGGGTGATCGGATCTTAATGAAACCCAAAATATAGACGAATCTTATGTCTCAAATGCTCCATTTTCAATTTGAATTGGGTTTGGGGACATAGAGAGTTGGAGGGGGGAAACAAAAATCTTAGAAACCGAAAATCTTGGAAAACGCTTAGAGTGGAGAGATCAGGATGAAACTTGATGTATAGAATAAGCACAAGTTATAGATACGAGATTGACATAATTGGTACGGATCCGTTCTCTTTGGGGAAGCTGAGGTTGTTAATTTGGAAAAATTAAAAAAATTGAAGTATTTTTAACTAAAGAACGGGCGACCGGATCTTAATGAAATTTGATATTTAGAAGGAACTCGTGTCTTAGATTTCTTGTATCAAATCATAACCAGATTTGTTGACATTGGGGGGAGTTGGAGGGAGAAACCGAAAATCTTGGAAAACGCTTATAAATATCGTAGATTCGTGATTGACGTAACCGGACCGGACCCGCTCTCTTTGGGGGATTTAGGTGGTGGGGTTCAGTGCTTTGGCGAGTTTGGTGCTTCTGGACGTGCTAGGACGATAAAAATTGGTAGGCATGTCAGGTAGCTGCACAAATTGACTTGATAAAATTGTTTTCCCCGATTCGACCCTCTGGGGGGCTGAAAGGAGAGGAAAAATTAGAAAAATTAAGGTATTTTTAACTTAGAGTGAGTGATCGGATCTTAATGAATTTTGATATTTAGAAGGACCTTGTGACTCAAAGGTCTTATTTTAAGTCCCGACCGGCATTAAGCCTCTGATTTTCCTTTTAAAGCAATCTATTGATTCTTAGAATTTTGCTAGAGCTCATGCCACATGAGCTCTTGGCTGTTCCAACCTCGTCACAAGTGTCATATGAGCTCTTAGCTCTTGTTTACGTATAAATTCGTTTTTGCGACAATCCACTCCCCTCTAAATATTATGGAAGAAGTACTAACATTATTTATTTCATACAATATTAAAATACCCCCGGGTATTTTCCATACATTTTGCCAACATTTACTCCTGTTTCAATCCGTTTACTCATAAACTTATGGTGCTTTATCATCCGGTTTTATTTGATTCACTTGACGTGCATCTGGTCACAGAGTACACTTTGAGTATTTTCTTTTGTAGTAAAAAACCCTAATTGAGTGTTTGTTAAATATTGAGCCGTCCACATTCCTAACCTACGAATAAAGTGATGCCTTTTCTGTGTTCTTACCGGATATATTAATCGTTGTTTGTCACAAATCCAATATGGACCTTCAAAGATATTTTCCAACTGAATATAAGGAGCAAAGTTAAAACTTGTAGCGAATAGAATTTTTTTTTTTATAATGCCAGGGAATCTGACTCCACTTTCACGAAAAAATCCTATCGACGGATATATCCTCTAGACAATTCCATCCTTGTGAAAACTTCCCCGGACCACTACCCTTAAGATCTCTTCGTGTGAAATTCAGCAAAGACAAAGCAAGACATAAGAAGAATGTCTTATAGGAATTCTGGCAAAATCCCGCAGTGTAAAATTTCCACTGAAAATTAACCCCCTGGAAACGTCCCTCCCCATGGAAAATTCTCCCTGTGGAAAATTTCCTGCAGAAAATTCATCCCCCAACCAGAAATAAAGTATATATACTTCCCAACAACAAATACTAAACTTAAACAATGGGCAAATACTATAACTTAAAAGACCTTTTCCCAGGGATTGTGATGGGTTATGTTATCTTTAAAGGCATAGTTATTCGGCCTTTCAGCTATACTGAAAAAAAATGGCTATCTCAAATTTTAAATGACCAATTTTGAGAAAAAAGGGCGTTGGAGGGGACCTAGTTGGCCTCCAATCTTTTTGGTCACCGGTCGAATGAGCCCTCTCTCGATATTCTTGGACCACTGGGTCGATACGATCACCGTTGGAAAATGAAACAGCAAAAACAAAGAAATAGCACGCATTCGTAATATTTCTTCTGGGAAAACATACAAAATTCTACATTTTGGAGAAAGGAGCTTGAAACCTCTCCTGTATGGTTTTCTGATACGCTGAATCTGATGATGTGGTTTTCACTAAGATTTTATGACTTCTGGGGTGTTCCCTTTTTTAAAAATCAGGCAAATTTTATCAGGCCAAAAGCCTTTGTTGGGTAAAACTAAACTTAATGCAACTGATATATTTGGAATCAGCAGAAGTCGATTCTTTGAATATATCTGTTGGTATCAAACTTCTGTTTTTTTGAATGTTTCGGTTACTATTGAGCTTACTGACTTACAGCTCGTTGTCACGATATTTTAGATACGGTTTATACTCTGTTAGCGTCACCCTTGTTAAAACCGGTTTACCTGTAAATTTACCTGCGTTCACCTGCGGTTGGTTTGTATCCAGTCACTTTTGATTTATTTGAACGGACGAGAGATCTCAATTACTGGTAAAATGAGCATCCTCCAAAGTTTCTAAAACCATGAGGCAGAAGTGAGGATGACTAAGGGGCAGTCCCCCTCCTATACGGAATGGGTTTTGCTCATTATGGAGTGTAATGTCTCTCTTTACTCTCATAATAACAGCGTAAACCAGATATATTCCCAGAAATCAAGAGAGATTAAATATCAGTTTCACTGAAAGCCCCCCCCCACCAAAACTACCCCCCCCCCAAACAAAAGTCTTGGATACAGCCCTGTGGATTTTATATCAGTATATACCTTCACTCTTTCACCGCCTCTCCCTTAGAGCTAATTATGTGTTTATGCGAAGGTTCATTAAGAGTTTGGATGTTTGATATTAAAATACACCCTTTGAGGCATCTCCCTTTCTACCTAGCTACAAAACAATCATAGAACCCCATTGGAGAGTCTTAAAGCCCTCATACGCAAATGTTTGGAATTGTAAAACAACAGGAGATCTACCTTACACAGTGAAATTTGTATAAACCAAAAAATATTTTGACTTGTTTGGAAGGGATGAAAATGCCTCAAAGGGCGCATTTTAATACCAACACATCAAAACTCTCATGGACCCTTCAAATAATACAGAATTAGTTCTAAGAAAGAAACAAGAGGATGGTGGAGGTAGAAATTGATGTGTAATTCCCAGGACCATATTCAGGACTTTTGTTCGGGGGCTGTTTTCTTCGGGGGAGGGGAACAAAGCTTAAAAAACACATCAAAAATGTGAAATATATTTAATCCCTCTTAGTTTCTGGGAATATTTCTTGTCTACCCTGTTACTATAAAGTAAACAGCTCCATTATCAATATGAACGGAACTTATTCTGTATAAGAGGGAAACTACTGCTTCCTCATCCCCACCTCTGTCTTATGGTCATGGAAACTTCGGAGGATGCTCGTTTGATCAGAAATAGATACTAAATATCGTTTCAAATATACTAAAAATTTGAATTTTACATTTTTTGGCAAATAAAAGATCCCAGATGCGTGTTGTTTGTTTCTTCTTTTTGTTTGTTTTCCCCAGGGAAAATCATATCAAACCAGTTATCCAAGAAGATCGGAAGAGGGCTCATTTGATCGAAAATAAAGTCCTATTGTTCTTTTTAAGTGAGTTTCTTTTTTAAGAAAATATTGGTTGGCAGCTAACCCCCGCTCATGCCCTGTTTGTCTCTAAGGTCTTCCGATCAAAATTTTGAGACAAACCGTCCGTTCAGCATAGTCAAAATATCTAATAAATATGTCCGAGCATTACTTAACCCCCAATTCCCCTTGGGAGGGTGAAAGCTATGAATTTTGCTCTGTGTATACACTTAGTGTTGGCGATTGGGAAGTGTACATGTATTTTTCGGGCAGGGGGGAGGGTTGGAGGCTTCGTGGGAGGACTTTTTATCGAGGAATTTTCGTGGGTAAAAGAAATTTTCCATGGAGAGGGAAATGGATTTTTTGGCATTACTAAAAAAACGATCTATATGAGGAGTGCTGCCCCTTTCTCAAAGCGGTCTTTACCCTTAATTCTTTTTTAGAACTTAAAAAAGTTCATTATTCTAATAAAACTAGAGTCTCTCTTAAATAATGGAGCCAAAATTCAATTTTTTTGCAATGTGCATAGTATTGAGGATGCGGCAATCCTATTCATATACAGAATAGCTTCTGTTCGTTTTATTGTTTTATGCTACTCCGTACTTTCAGTTTAAAAATCTTGTTTTTTTAAATATTCATGTACGTGTACGCATCTTGTTCTTGAATTTTAATATGGACGGTACAGTCTATCCCATGTAGAATTATGCACATATTAAGGGATGGATGATGTTGGGGGTGTTGGAAATGGAGGTGGAATTCCTGATGCTTGACCCCCATAGGATCCCAGTTTGATGGTTTACTATCATTCTATAATATTTGAATTCTCTTCATAGCTTCAGAAGTTTGTCATCCTACCATTTAAACATCTATCCGAAGACTATGCTTTCATTCCATCCATCCAAAGGACCAAAGGAAGAGCAGGTTGTTCCGAAGTTGCCTAGGAAGGGGTCCTGCGAGGGATAGACAGGTAGTTGGAACTCCTTTTTTATTGTTACTTTTCTTCTTGTTCTTTTGATATATTGAAAATCCGGAAAACGACTGCCAGTATTAGAAAAAGCTATTCTACTAGTAAAATCGACAGACTGGGGTCAGCACCTTTATGCCTGATTTATTTTTTCGTATTTATTTTGGATGGCCAAGGTCCGAGAAGGAGGGAAACTAGAAATCCCTAAAAGCCGAAGAACCTTATTTCTCATTTTCATACTTTAATAATTGTTCAGAGTTATTAGAGAAGGGGGGGGGGGGAATTGCATCCCTGGCCACAACCAGTCGAGTTCATTTAAAGATAAATACCTCCTTAAGTGAGTGAAATACCTCTAAAACAGATCTAAGCAAAAAAAAGATGATTTTACGTACCCTTCATAATTTTTTGTATTAAAAGAATTGTAGCCCATCATGATGGGCTAGCCCATCAGACTAACCGTGTTTCAAACAATAAGCTATAGGAAAAATTGGTAGTAACAAATTCTCCTTTTCAGCCAATCATCCGGGGCCAAACGGGAAGCAAATCGTCCTCAGATTAGGCAGGGGAGTTAAGGAAGGATTTAAGGAAAATTAGAAATTGTTGGGTGTGTGTAAAGAGGGAGGCTTTAGATATGTTGGAACGGAAGAGGAGCATGCTTAGCTGTGTTGGTGTTAGGCATCTTGGTGCAGCAGCCAGTTTTAGTATATGTAAAGAATCCATAAAAAGTAGTGATTCAAAAAGGATTCACACCTAACACTCCTTATTTTGTCTGTAAAGAAGCACTCGAACTTCGATCTTCCTTTTCAAGAAGAGAAGATAGTCATTGTAGGATAGTTGTGACTGTGAATGTCCAAAATCTGATTAATATTGACATTCACCGGTGTCAAATATAATCATGTCAAAATTAAGATAAGCCTGCATAATTCAAGCATCCAGAGAAACATGGCATAGCTTTCATTAGTATATTTTTTCCGTTATGGCACTCTATGGCTAATTTTTCACTGTCATTTTCACTTGAATAGGGAAAATTAGCTACACCTTCACCCCCCCTCCCCCTATCCCTGGATTTTGACGAACATACGCCTCTGAATTTTGGTTTCAGATTGGCTACTTATAAACAAAAGACTATACAACTATTAAATTCGCATTTCTCTTGGGACCTCATTTGTGGGAGGAGGATTTGTCCCCTAAATTGTTGCCCTTCCCTTAGATTTTGACAGTTGCATACTTTCGGTGTTTTCATTGAAAGAAATGAAATACACCCCTTCTATATTTAGAATGATTACGCTTTGGTAAATTTAAGAACCGATTCTTTGCTTACATAGTGGCAAGGTGGACCATACATAATGTCTTTTTATGCTCTTTCCAGATATTTTATCTTCTCAATTGCAAATCCTCCCCCTCATATATGTCATTATATTGTCAATTTTCTCCGTGATATTCCATCTTCTCCTTAAAGTTTTACCACTCTAGTCGTCCTTATTAAATCTCGAATGGATCCTATCTTTTCTGTGTTTTTTTTTATCGTCCCTCCTGTGAAACTTCAGGATACGAAACGTCTCTTTAAAAAAAGAAGAAAAACGTTCAATTTGTTTTTTTCTTTATAAGATTCTTTAGAATTGACTGTGCCACCTTGAAATGGGAAAGTCAAAGTTCTTGCTTAATAGTATTTTGACCCACTTCGGGACCAAATCGTTTCTTTGGGCCTTAAAATAACAAACATCTCCAGTTCGCGATGTTACAATCTCTTTTCGTTTTTCATTTATTAGTTTTTGGTAGAAAAACGTCCATATTTCAACACCAATTGTTTTAACAATACAATGATAATTGAGAAGGCAGGTCTTTGAAAGAAAATAAAACAGGTTTGACCAGGCTATCCAAGAACTGATTTTAGTTTTACGATAAAGCTATTAAAGTTAAGTTGGAAAATCCAATATAAAAAAACAGTAAAAAAAAATTGGAGTCATTCGCGCAATTTTAGGATCAATACTAGGTTATACAAAATAATTCTTTTTTATTTATGAGAGGGAAAGGGGAAACCAGACTGAAAAAATACATCTGTTCCAAAAGCAGGCTTAAATATATAATATTCCTCCAGAACAAGAAATTAAAATTTTGGAACACCCATCGCATGAGCCATATAGACAAGAGCGATGATGACTTTATACATATAAGACAAGGATTTCCAAAAAAGTCGGAAAGTTTGAAATAATATCGTTCTTAGTTTTTCGTACGATTTATATATATTATGGTAAGTATTTATGGTACTTATCGGTTATATAATAGACATTATAAAATTTCGACGCAAGAAACTTGTCAAGTAACTTCTTTATACTGTCGATCATTTGGATGGAAAAGATCAGATGGGATAATAACCGGTTAGGCGGCAGCAAAGGCAGAAGGAAGACCTCCTTTTAACGCGATTCTTAACGACATTTTGGCGTTCTTGGTACATAATTCTTGGTCGTAATTTTACAATTTTCCTAATAAAGTATTATATCTACATCATGTTTTTTATTTTATTTTATTTGTTTTATCAAAAGTTTGGACCGTACATTTGCGCATTAGGGGCTGGGGCTGGTGTAAACATAGCATATATTAAATACAACAATGGTTAGTTTTCACATTTAATAACTAATTTCTTAGACCACACTGGTTTTCCATTTACGAAAAATTGAGTAAAAAAAAACGGGTTTAATTTCTATAAAGCAGTGAACAAAAATACAATATATATACTATACCTTAAATAAAAAAATAAAAATATCTTTTTTTATTAAAAAAGTAATAACCTTGCGAACGAAAGTCAAAGCAAGGTCAATGCTGTAAGATGTCAACAGATTTCAGCTAAACTAGCAAATGAAAAAATCCATTCAATTTATAATTCATAACTTTGTTTCATTAACCTGTAAGATTTTGATTGAATTTGGGGTTGGGTGACCTGCTTTTGTTTTGTTGCAAGTATTTATAATTTTTATTTTTAATAGATTCCTATTTATACACCGAATGTGGCAGAGGAAAGTTTCATTATATACAGTTGCTATAGTTTTATTCTAAGGTTATTACCGTCAGTGCAGGAGTTTTGTTTTATAATGTGAGTTGTTCTTATTTATTTTATTGTTTATATATTTTTTTGCGTGGTGTTTTATTTGTCGTGGTATTTTTTTTATGATGTCTTAAAAAATCTTAAATTGTCGGTTTGTAATCTTTTTAATTTTTTTTCCCCGTTGAGAAAGGCTCCCGGACATGGGGGCGAAATATTCGGAGTATTTTTATTTTTTTAGTTAAAGTGTAGTTTATATATTTTATTTTTGTTCACTGCTTTATAGAAATTAAATCGGTTTTTTCTCTGCTCAATTTTTCATTTATACATTTAATATATGCTTTACTTTACCCCCCCCCTTCGAATGTGCAAATATATAGCCCAAATTTGTTTCTAAACTATTATATATTCATCAAGTTTTGTTTCATTAGCATTAATCGAACTTCACTTCTCGAGTGTCTATTATATAACTGATAAGTACCGTATTTATTTATATAAATATGAAAAAAACTTCGTTTTCTTAAAGAGTTAAAGAGGCTGCGTCCCAAAGTCGAACCTTAAAACGTACAGGAATTAGGAGAGGCAGTTGGGGGGCTGCCGCCCCCAAACCCCCCTTTTAAAGACTCTTTTGTACAGGTTTTTTGTTGTGGGGGGCTGCCACCCGCCTAACCCCCCGCTCTTGGCCTCGGAAAGGCCCTCTTTTAATTAACAAAAAATTGAAATGAATGAATAATGGAATAACTTCGAAAAATGTTAAACACAAGAGGACAGGAGAACCATTGCGCCGAAACTAGTAATTAGTAACAATGAAGTCCCCCCCCCCACAACAAAAACCTGTACAAAAGAGTCTTTAAAAGCGGGGGGTTTGGGGGGCTGCAGCCCCCCAACTGCCTCTCCTAATTCCTGTACGTTTTAAGGTTCGACTTTGGGACGCAGCCTCTTTAACTCTTTAAGAAAGCGGAGTTTTTTTCATATTATTTCTGTACGTTTTTCTACAATCCATGGTGGATGTAATTTAATAATTTCTGTACTCCTCGTACAGGAATTAGGAGAGGAAGTTGGGTGGCTGCCGCCCCCCAACCCCCTCGCTTTTAAATCATTGTATAAAATAAAAAAAAATAGATAGAATGACCGAAATGTTTCTTTTGCTCATAAGAAGCTAATATTCTGTTATCTCTCAAATGATAAGCAGTCCAGGTGTTATCAAAATTATACACTTTTATTTTGATCGCTACGTCCAAAAGCCTATAATAAAGAATTTATTCTAAAAATGCCTTCTCATATAGGAAACATCTTTAGGTAATTATAGTAAATTATATATTACTTATCTTATTTAGCAACTATTTATATAAAATAAGTAAATATCCACGGTTCATTAAATCGAGAAAAACTTAAACTTCTTCAGAACATTTGAAAATTCACCTAAAAATTGGCAATGAGCACTTAAAGGCTATAAAATATATACTTAAAGCATATTTATATCACACTGATTTCGGACATCACACTTATTTATTCGGCTGAGGATTGCCCCAGTTGCAAAGTCCCCCAACAGGGTCAAAAGTCAGTTCCTTTGGACATGTATAGACCCATGCTCTTACAGCTCCAGAGTCAACTCGTGCACAATTTATAAATTTTTTACAGCTACCAGAATGGGGGAAATTGCCCACATCGAAGCATCTTACATGTCCATTCACAATCTTGACTTTTTCTAACTTGTTTTCTTTAAAATTGTCAACAACTTCATCATCACTTTCATCATAATAGTCAGAATCACTTTCACTTAGGAGTGGATCTTGAGTGGGTTGCTGCTGTCTTTGACGAAGAGGTGAGTCATTGATTCTTCTTGGCAAACTTGGGCGTTGAAGACGAGTGAATGGCTGAGGTCCTTTTTGTATAAAAGGTTTCACAACGACTTGTTCAGAACTTTGCACAATAGTCACACTAGGAACAGTTGAAACTTCGGCACTTTCATCGTTGTCGAGATCTGCTAAAATTTCGAAATGTTATATTCTATTTCAAAATTAAACTGCTACACACGGGTTGATTTTTATTTGGATTTTTCATTCTCTCCTCAGCTATATTGTTTTTGATATCATCAGATTTTCTTGCATAAATTTAATCAAAAACTTAAATTGCAAGTGCATTTTAAAGTCGTTTATTCATACACGGGTTGAAATGATAATCGTATTCATGTACGATGACATTTAACGTAAATGCTAACCGTTGCCACTTCCCCGCCACGATGAGGCGTCACTGTTTGTAATCTGTTGTGTGTTTGTTTTTTTTTTGGTACTGCTGTGCTGTGTCATGGTTGACTATGATTCTTAAGCTTGCAAGCTCTGACCGATGACAGACAACAGATTACGGGGAAGAAAAGGTAGTCTCACTGCCTAACCGCGGCAGATCACTAACGGTTTTGGTGGTTTAAAAAAAACAGATGTGGACAGTTGTTTCTAGAGAAACAGATTGTTTACGTTTTGTGACATATGATGGCAACTGGAATCTGAAACGAGAATTTAAGTACTGTTAATGGCTGATTCACAGTTTCTGAAGTATCATGAATGTCATACCTGAAAAGTCTATTTCTGACCCGTTTTTGGCAACTCTTACTTCAGAGTCGTTACATTTGCACCATGCACCTTCCAGTGTTCTGCGGTATACATAGTAGTGGCCCTGGTTTCCAAAGCTGGACCCTGAGTGAATGACAACAGCAATTGCACGGTATCGCATTGATGACATTGTGCCGAGGTTGTAGATGTTGCCGTGTCTGAGGTCAGCGTCATCTGTTCTGTGTAAAAGAATTTGCTCCGGGTCGAAGTCAATGACGCGTCGCGTAATCTTGTGGCAGAGTGTTCGTCTGTCCAGATTGAGGGCCAAGTACTCGGGAGCTTGAGTGAAGAGTGTTCTCAGTTTGGTGACGTGACCGTTGGGACATGTTTCGCCGGGCTGCTCTGGGATTAGAACCGAACTGAAAGAAATGTCGTTGTTTTCGATAATTTCGTTGATCGCAGGGTCGTTGGGATTTAGAACACCTGGAATCGGAAATGGACAGTCTGGAGTACCTTCTGGGTGCAATGCGGTTTTGGACCAGTGGCACGTGCTGCAGACAGAAAATCGATGAATCTTTAACTGGTACAGGGAGCGAAGGGGGCTCATGTCATTGGATTGATGTTCTGCGTCGAGTTGTTCAAATAGGTGGAACCAGAATTCGCATAGTGATTGCTGATCTCTGCCTGTGTAGTTGTGCTGTGGCGGCAGGAGGCTAAGCACAGTGTCCATAGTTTCATTCTTTCCGAGCGAACTGAGTGTCAATCGTTTGAGTTCTTCGGCGAGAGGTCCGTTCATAACTGAAAGTACTTCGAACAGCTTGTAGTGCATGGCAAAAAGGCTTTGCATCGTTGCGTTCGCATAGCACGCTGAGCCGTCTGTATTTTTCAGGCCTTTTCTACCCGGGCCAATGCCACTGCGATAGTTTTGTTTGACAGCTGTGTCGTGCTGCGTTTTCTTTGTGGGAAACGAGGTTTCAACTGCTTCCGCGTTCAATCTCTTGGTGGGCGCTTTTTTCTTCGCCTCACTTGTAGTGGGTTTCACTTTCCGTGCGGGAGTTGAGTTAGTCTTGGGCTTATCTTTGGCTGCAACAGGTTTGGATTTCTTTGGCGGTACGTCTATGCTGGTACTGCTACTCGGTTTTCGTTTAACTGGTTGCTGTTTCGCCACTGGAACTGTGGGAACTTTGAAGGGTTCTGGTATTGCGAACTGGGGCAGATCTGGACGATACTCTTGTCGCAGTCTATTGTACTCGACTAGAGCTTCTGTGTCTGCACAAATTTTCCTTCTGTCAAGATCGATGAGGTGTAGGCCTTCGCTCATGGTGACACGCGAGAGAGCGACATAGATCATACCTGGTCCGAAACAGCGATCACCTGCGTCAACTAGTGCAGTCTGTAGACTCAGTCCTTGGGATTTATGGATGGTGATGGCGTAGGCCAGCGTCAGAGGAAACTGTCTACGTGTGTAGTACACCTCTTTGAGAGCCTCGAATTTCACTGTTTCACGCTCGATTTCCACGATTTTATCTTTTCCGTCGAACTGTACTTGTATGCCGACTGCTATATTTGCCGCTGTCATCTTGAATCCTTTAACATAGCCCATGGAACCATTGACGAGACCTTCTTCTACGTTAACGTTTTGCTGTAGCATGACGCGAGCGCCGAGTGCCAGTTTGAGGTGAGAAATTGACCCGGCGGTTCGTTTGCTGTCGTTTTCAAAGCTCTTTACGTTTTCTGCAGCCTCAGGTTCAATACGCTTGTCACGGAGGACGGTGGAGAGTCTATCGATGGCAGTGAAGGTGGAAATGTTGTCTGAGGTTTTTGCAAGTAGCGTTTCGTTTACCGATCTGCAGGCTACGTTTCTTGGCATGAGAATGACTGGTGTTTTCCCAAGCGCCACTAGTTCGATATACTTGTCGGCAATCTCCTCGTTTGTTGCTCTGCGATTAGATTCGATTTTTCGCCGCTGTAGCTGTTCGTGATTGTTGTCTGTGCAAATTCCTACGCGAATATTTGCGAGAAGGTCGGCATAGTCTGTGTCCGTTTTCTGACGCATGTTAATAGTGAGCTCGTCATATTCAAAGTGACTCCAGAGATCAAATGTTCCCATTGAGCCGATCCGATTTTTGATTTCCAGCCGTGTGAGTTGCTTGAACGGTGGGTTTGCGGAGACTGGTCTGAGTTGTAGAAAGTCGCCAAAGACTAGCATATTTGCGTTTCCCATGACAGCGTTGATGCTCATGACTTTTGTGAGTCGCAGATGGACGTACATGAATGCGAGCGCGGAGACCATGCTTATTTCGTCAATGATGAAGAGATGTGTTTTCTGTAGGATTGCCCTGAGTTCAGCAGTTGCTCAGTGTAGAGTTCAGAGTATTTGGATGTTCCTGCTTGATCGACGGGCAAACTGAAGCATCTGTGTATTGTTTCTCCTTTGATGCTGTATGCTGCAAGTCCTGTGGGTGCCATAACGATGACGGGACATTTGTCTTTGCTGAAATGATGACAGAGGATGTTTCGAATCACTTTTATCACAACTGACTTGCCTGTACCTCCGAATCCCGAGACTATCATACGGAGTGGTGCTGTCTTGTTGGGTGATTTGACTGCGTTCGTCACTTTGTCAACAACACGTTTCTGGTCAACGTTCAGAGACAAATATTCTTTTGCCACTTGTTCTTTTGTGTTGGCGTCGAGCAGTCGTCGATTTGCATTCACAAGGTCTTCCATTGCGTCTGCTGCTCTATCTATGGCGGCGCCTTGAATTGCATTCTGTGGGTCGTCCATGTTCTCTTCGAGTGCTGCTTCTTTCTCTTTCTCTTCGAGTTCTTTTGCACGTTCTCGTACTTTGCGTTCAAACTCTTCTTCTTCTCGTACTTTTGCTACAGAGCGCTCGTGATACTCGACCATGGTGGGATAGTTATCGCTCTCGATGCAATAAGTTTCATGTTTGGATTTCCCATCGAAACAGATGTCCTCCTCTTTACGCCACGGTTTAAAAAGCTTCAGAAGCATGCCATAGTATTCCTCGCGTTTTTCGTCTGATTCCACTGGATTCACGCGCCTGTGCTGGATTACGTAGGGTTTTCCCTTTCGTCTGCGCAAATAAAAGGTTCCGTCTCTGAGCAGTAGTTTTTCGTCTGTGCCTTTTCTCTCGCGTTCGTACCAGGCTAACAGTTCGAACAGGCTCATGTCTTCGATGTCGTAGGGTCTGTTTGGATAGACGTCTGCAACCCAATGCGCCACATAGAGGTCTTCGCTGTAGGGATTATTTTTTGCAAGCTCTTCGAGTTCCTGGTATTTTTTGAGAGTTCTCTTTAGTTCACTTTGGCGTGATAGGTCTACGAAGCGAAACTGGCGCGATATGCTGTACAGCTTTGTTCCGAGGAGTCTGTCTGCTGCTTTAACGGCGCCAACTTGGCGATTCTTGACTGTTTTCAGGAGAAAGGACATTGCTTTCTGGCCGAGGCTTGTGAACGCGTTGTTTACTTCTTCCCACATTGCATCGACCTCTGCAGACTCTGCTTTTGTCATGTAGTCTGTGACATAATAGGGCAGTTTTGAGCCCAAGTGACCAATGTACTGGACATCAACGTTGGAGAGATTGGCCAAGAGCAGGGCAGGATGATAGTCGTTTATGTAGCGTTCGTGTTCGTCACGTCTCAAATCATAGATTCGTCTTCGCGGTTTCTTTTTGTCGCGTCCTGTCGCAAGGCAGTCGAGTATGTCGTGGAGAACAATCAGATCATGTTTTGGGCGTGGGAAACCGAATCGACAGTAGGTAACCCAGTTTCTGCCTCTTGTATTTTCTGCGACAGTAAGTGTTGCAGCGGTGTTTCTGATGATCATTTACGAGCTTGTGCAGCGTCAGACTCTTTAGTTTGTCTGGTATCTCGCACGTGGCAATACTGTTTATGTACTCGAGTACCATTTCACGAGGATCTTTGCCAATAATTGGTGCTCCTTCGATCCATAGGAGGCAGTGTACGTGAGGTGCTCCGCGAGTCTGGTATTCTATGCGCCAAAAATGGTTCGCGAGTTTGCCGAAAATCGGTTTCTCTTTGGCGTCGATGAGTTCGTTGAATATTGCGTGCCATTTTTTGTGAAAATGATTCGAGACGCTAACTGGGTCCATGGCTGTGAGCTCGGCAGGTGTCATGTTGGCGGCGCCGGGTACATGCTTATTTATCGTGCGCAGATAGTCTATGAATTCAATAGAGTACGATTCGGCGCAGGAGAGCGTTACAAAGAGGACTGGTGGACCGTCCTGTTGGATCATTGATTTGACCTTTGTCGATAGGGCTTGAAAGTACTGACGCGAGCCTCTTAGCTTTGACTGAACTGAGAAGAGGCTGCCCTCCATTTCTCCGTCTCGTTTCTGCAGTCTCTGCATGAAATCGCCAATGTTTTGCTTGGGCTTTACGGTGCGAAGCATATGATTCACGCTGTTGCACATGTGTGCCACCTCTTGGAATTGGAAATTGTGGAACAGATAGTTTTTGTCGAGTCTGAACTGAGGATGGCGACTCAGGAGGCGACATTTGATATAGTCTGCGTTTCGCATTTTAAATTTGCGGGCAGTCTCTTGTAGTCCGTTACTACCGTCTGGGAACAGGTGCGAAAATGCTTTCAGATCGAGGTCCAGGTCGAAAATGTTTTCCGCGTCTCCCTGTATTTTTTTAAACTGAAATTCGTCAACGTCACTCTGTTTGTTGTTTTTAAAGTCCTCGATAAAATCTTTTGGCACTGTTGAATCAATGGCTTGCACCGAAAAATGTTCAAGGAGCTCGGACTTTGCGTTGTCTGTCAGGCGTTTGAGGATTGCTTCGTCAGAGATAGGTTGAGGATTTTCGATGCCTTTTTCTTTCTCTGCGAGTCGCGTTTCAAGAATTTCCTCCAGCTCTTGTACTGTGTACGCTTTAATGTTGGCATAGAGTCTGTTGTTTTCTCTGAGCCAGAGTAGTGCCTCGTGGACTTTCCTCAGATCTATCATGCTGGTCCAGACTATTTTACTGTACGTGGGCTGACCTCCAACGAGAATCACAAAGCTGTCTACATTGAGAAGATTTTCGGGCAGAACTTCTGCATTTGCTTGAACGTCAATTGGCAAGTATACGATTCTTCCTTTTAGTGCATCCGTCAGCTCAGTCCTGGGTCTTTTGAAGGTTGTGACTTGGCCCAAGCGTACAATGGTTACACAGGTCATTACAAATTTGATCATCGCAAGTTCAAAGCGGTTGAGCACTTTGATGCAGTCGGGTGTGGGCTTTGCCTGTAGGTTATTGAACACGCATCGTGCATTCTCTTTGCTGTTGGTCATTTTCCCTGCGCAGTATGTGCATACTTTGAAGTTGTCCTTGATATCGTTCACCCAGCCTGCATCGTTTTCCAATTCTCGCTCTTCCTCAGGTAAGTCTTGCTGAAATTTTTCGAGCACCGACGTCAACATGTCGTCAAAGCCTTTTCGGTTTGTATATGATCGAAGCGTTTTCAGGTCCTTGCCCATTTTTAGCATTTCGCAACAGTCGCAGGCTACACTGGGATACTCGTCACGGATGGCTGCCACTTTTTCCAAATTCTTTCCATGCGCCTGTTTTAAGGATTCTTCGTCAATGAGAATTCGGTGCTGCGGATCGAAGATGGATTCGTCAGCTTTACCCCTCTCTTGGAGGCTTGTGATGGCCTTTTTGACTGCTTTTTGCAGTTGTTTAAGTGTGCCTTTGGCTTTGAGCATGTTCAGCTTGACGATGATCTTACATCTGACTATGGCCTTGTATATTGCGCAGACAAATCGGTTCAGCACTGGAAAATGTGGTTTGAGTGCTCTCATCGGTCTCAAAAAGCTGTAACATCCGGTGTCGATTGCACAAAATGGTGAGTGACCTAGTTTATCTGTACGACGCAGCGGGTTCTTGCATGCATCTAAAGACTCTAAATAAAAGGGGATTAATGCATTAGTTTGGAGTTGGTCGGTTTTGGTCTGCTCCATCCTGGAAAAAAAGTGTTGACAAGCATAAATATCGTCTAAATTGAACTTACATAGGTCTTCATGACACTCCCATCTTACTGTTACTGGTATTACATCTTCATCATCATCATTATCATCTTTCTTGGTATTTTTTCTTCTCTTTACGTGGAGGAATGTACTTTTCGTTTTCATCCTTGCTACTTAAGTCGTCATCTTGTGTCTGAGAACACTGACTTTCCTGAAAGAGAAAAGAGGGCGGCAGATTCCAGTCGGGCAAACTGTGGGTCTGTGAAACCTGTGAGGACTGGGATTCTAAGCTAGAACTGGGAGAGGGAAATTGTTTCCATGCGTCGTTAATTCTGCTGGGCTTGGTTTGTTGCGGAGTGGCACGACCTGGGGCGCAACTTGGTGGTAAACATTAACATTTTTGCTTGGGTCGTACCGGTGTCTCAGTCTCTGATTGCTGGAAAAATCTCGCGCTTCCTTCTTCGTTGATGGGTATAACCGTGTAGACATTGTCTAAAAAAGAATTACAAACGCGACAGATATTTGTTCCGTAGTTAGTGTAGGCCGTTTCATAAAAATATGGCTCCGTTTACTCACTGTGTTGTCTCAAATTACCCATAGCTGTTGTAAAGTCTTCGAGGGTTGTTGGTTCGTCTTCTGGCAAGTTGTCGAGAAATTTTTCGCATTTTGCTGCATTAAGCGCATGTCGCTTTGCGAGCGAATTTGTTGCCATTTCTATGACATTGTTTGCACGTGCAAATTCCAATTTTATGGCTTCCTTCGAGTCTTCCGTGTTGCAATAGTGCATATTCAGAACTTGTTGCATCTCCTTTAAATCATTCTGCATTTTCTGTACTTTACGCGCTTTTCCCAAATAATACTGTCTGTGTCGCTTTTGTTTCACGCGCGATCTCTGGGACAAAATTGCATCATTCGCCATTCTGTGTTCTACAGCTTTTTTGAATGCTACTGACTCTTGGCGTTCTGTGCGTGGACAGTAGCATGCAGAAAATGAGATGCTGGTAGCTTCTGCTGCGGGTGGCGCTTTATTAGCTTTTTTTCCATGTTTGGTTCGCGACAGGGGTGATGGTGTACCATTTTTTATCTCTGTTCTCACCCATATTTTTGCAGTCAAAATGTCCCTGTTTCTCTTGTAGTAGTCACCAAACAGTTGTGAAAATTTGTCCTTGTGGTTGTTGTACTGAGTGAGGCTTGCCTGTTTTTTCCTTGAGCGATAATCTTGTGATGCTGCATATAGTTTGAAATTTCTTTTCAAAGCTTTTGTTTGGTTACGCTCCTTTGCCATCTCATTTGTTTGAAAGCGGCTCTTTACATCCTCCTTGATTCGGTCCTTATTTTCCTGGTAGTATTTCCTTTTTATCTCGCTAATTTCTTGTTTTTTCTCATCATACTTATTTTTCTTTTTCTGCTTTAGTTGCCAAGCTTTGCTTGGCATTGTAGAAAAGACCTGGTGAGGCAAGAGAAAGATTAATTAATATAGATAGCCTAGTCTGGTACTTAGCTTCGGAAATCTAATCTTCTTCTGTAGAAGATCTCTCTTTCCTAACTTGGCCCAAGTTCAGCTGATACAATTCTATCCAAATAGGTGAAGCTAGAGAAAGATTAATTATGATAGATAGCCTAGTCTGGTACTTAGGTTCGGAAATCTAATCTTCTGCTGTAGAAGATCTCTCTTTCCTAACTTGGCCCACGTTCAGCTGATACAATTCTATCCAGATAGGTGAGGCAAGAGAAAGATTAATTATGATAGATAGCCTAGTCTGGTACTTAGCTTCGGAAATCTAATCTTCTGCTGTAGAAGATCTCTCTTTCCTAACTTGGCCCAAGTTCAGCTGATACAATTCTATCCAGATAGGTGAGGCAAGAGAAAGATTAATTATGATAGATAGCCTAGTCTGGTACTTAGCTTCGGAAATCTAATCTTCTGCTGTAGAAGATCTCTCTTTCCTAACTTTGCCCAAGTTCAGCTGATACAATTCTATCCAGATAAATTGTGAATTTTCTCTAAAAAAAGGACAGATGGCGTTTAGGAAGTTCATTTCTGATATGCTAGATGGCGTCTGCGTTCAGTTTGGAAAACATTTCCAATCAAGGAGAATTTCTAATTACATAATTTAATTTCTGGAATGGAGCTGGATTTTTATGATGCTTGCAGTCATTCTCGCCGTGCCGAGCTGATTATTTTGATGTACTTGAATGTTGATATTCGTAACTTTTAAGAATTTCAAAAATTAACATGGGCTCTTATGGGGAAATGGGTTTTTCTAAGCTAGAAAATCGGGGGGGTTAAGATTTCGCAAAGAAACTTTCCAGGAAAATTACTCGGAGAATTCCGCGTCGAATGAGTCTTCGTACACCCTTCGTACATTCCTGTACGTTTTAAGGTTCGACTTTGGGACGCAGCCTCTTTAACTCTTTAAGAAAACGAAGTTTTTTTCATATTATGTGAAAAAAAAACCGCCCGATAAGGGACTTGAACCCTTGACCCGAGGATTAAAAGTCCCACGCTCTACCGACTGAGCTAACCACCTGCATGTGTGTAAATATAACTTTTAAATAACTTTTAAAAATTTCAAATTAACATGGGCTCTTATGGAGAAATGGGTTAATTAAGTGGCTAATGCTTGGTTTCCGGAAAACAGGGAAGGAGTTATCGGATCGAGCTGAAATTTCGCGGATAAGCTCCTGGGCCGTAGGGGACCTTAACTTGTGAATTTCAGCCCGATCGGACAACGTTAAAGGGGGTGGGGTGGGGTTGGGGGTCGAAACTTTCGGGGGGTTAAGATTTTCCTACGAAACTTTCAAGGAAACTTACTCGGAGAATTCCGCATCGATTGAGTCTTCGTACACCCAGATCCGATGTCGGCTGTGACCTGTAGGCGTGGCAGAAAAAAAAGAATATGAAAATTAAGTGGTTATGCGTGGTTTCTGGAAAACAGGGAAGGAGTTATCAGATCGAGCTGAAATTTTGCGGATAAGCTCCTGGGCCCTAGGGGACCTTAACTTGTGAGTTTCAGCCCGATCGGACAACGTTAAAGGGGGGCTGGGGTTGGTGGGTCGAAACTTTCGGCCAGATTTTCCCCATGAAGGAAAAGTCGGAGGGGGATGAAATTTGGCAGGTTTCTTAGTTGGAGCTTGGGCTACGAAATGCATCCCTCCCCATCCCTCTGCGACCACTGGAACCGAAGATCGCTTAACATTGTCGTGGTTCGCCTCTTTATAGAGGCACGAGTGTGCCTCCTTGATGTGTTGGTATGAGTAATCAAAACCGAGATTTGAACACTGCAAAAGACGGCGGAAAATTTATTAGGTAATTTTCCTAGGAATTGAAAGATGACAGGTTACCAAAGATCGTCCTTTTGGGCCTACCATCCAGGGCCGACCAAGTAGCTAGTCGTCCCAAGTAGCTAGTCGTTAAATTGGTCGGGAGGCTATAAAGAAAAATATTGTGAAAATTTTAAGTCTTAGGGCTACGACACCCAAGAAGTGAAATTAGGTCAAAACCAATTGAAACAATATTTACTTCATAATATGCAGAATAATTGCTGCTGAAACAATTTTGTATGCAGGCCGCAATGCTTTATCCCCAACCCCCTCCACTAATGTGCGATATTTTCCAGGTATTCTTGCAATGCGTCTCTTGTTTGAACCTGTTTACCTGTAAATTGAATCAACTGACGATAAAGCTATTAACCTAAGTTGGAAAAAATCCCATATAACAAAAACTGTAAAAAATAAATTCAAAAAAAAATTCCCGCAGTTTTAGGATTACAACTTGGTTAGAAAAAAATTGTTGCTTCATTTATGAGTGAGACAAAAGAGACCAACCCTGAAAAATACGATTTTTCGAAAAGCAATTTCTCCAGGATAACAAGAGCCAAGAGGTATTTTCCCCTCCAACTCCCCCCACTGTCACTAGATACGATAGGGATTTAAAGTAAGAGTTCTTAGACACAAGATCCTTCTAAATATGAAATTTCATTAAGATCCGATAACCCGTTCATAAGTTAAAAATACCTCATTTTTTTCAAATTTTCCCAAATTAACCGTCCTTCCACTACCCCCCCCCCCCTCCCAGATGGTCAAGTCGGGGAAGTATCTATTTCTAATAGTGATAGGGACATACATTTTGTTCAGGAGCTTAAGCAAAGGGATAGGTGCTTTAGGATACTATTGTTTATATGGATATCCCATTTTAAATTAGAATAAACCGTGACAACGAGTAATCTCATTGAAGACTCAGAAATTTTAGGAGGTATATGATTAAGGAAAAGAGAGGGAATTAAAGGAAATATATTGGCATTATCGTGAATTTTGAAGGGTTTACTATCGTGTCTTATTCCAAGGCATCATAAAATTTCTTTAGGTTTTATCTGCCGTGAAATCATCAAACAATTTCTATACATCGGGAAATTCCTTATCGATACTGTTGATTATAACTGAAAAAGGAAGAAGACCTCGGAGAGTACCCTAGGATACTCCAGTGGGGACAGGCAGGGAAATAGAATGATGAATCTTGTGCTAAATAACTTGTGATCCATTTGATTCGAAAGATAAAGCCCAACTCCCCCAGGGGGAGGCCACCATCCAGAGATCTTTAAAGGGGGATGCTTTTGAGGAATATTTAAAGGAGATTTTCAGGTTTAGACCCCTTCAAATCTACTGCGATTCTAATTTGCCCTTTTTCATTCTTTTTTTTTAATAGCTATGATTTTAGAAAATTCTGATTCTAATTAATTTTAAGAAGTTATTAATACCTATTTTTGGGGTTATTAATATTCGAAGTTTTTTTTTTGCCATAAATAACCTCCTATTTGAGCTTTATTTGGTCCTTTTTGAATTTGCCAGTCTAATCTGTTTTAATTTTCATGACATGCTATGTCCTGTACATGTGTAGACATGTTTTTTAATTTTTTTATTTAACTGTTACTTTTTTTTTGCTAAAATAAAAAAAAGTGTATGTTTAAACCATTATTATGGTTTTAACCTTTTTAAACTTTACTATTTTCTGTTTTGACCCCAAAATACGATTTAGGCTCAGCTAGGCTTTTGATAGTTATTCAAAAAGTGAAAGACCTTATCTAGATGATATTTGCATTTATTAAAAAGTTTCTGTTTTGAAATTAAAATTTTTGAATGTTTAAAAACAAGACCTATAAGTTACAGTACTATGCTTCAACTAATGGATTACCTATGATTGCGCAGACACATCCTGTGAACGCAAAAAGGCAGTCCTAGTTTTCTCCTTTAAATTTCTTTCAATAAAACAAAATTCTTTTAGTATCTGCATTATTTTTCTGACTGAAAACAAAGGGCAAATTCGTACCAACTATTTCACTGGCAATTTTATATTTTATTCTAATGGATATTTTGGGCTTTCCTCTATTAGGCATAAAAATGAAAAAATTAGTTTAATTCAAGGATAAAAGGTTAAAGATCATTCCTGATTCTATCGCTATTTCCCCCTCGTCTACAATCTGTCTGTGTAAGCCCTTAAACGCTTTTACTTTCAATTCAAGCTGTAATTACGTGCAATATCTATTTTTACAGATAATCCACCCTCTGCTAACGTTTCTTTTAAATAAGAAAACTTCTAAATTGTGATTGATTCTCTGAGTTGCAAGTGCGTGTATCTGTCACACCAAAACTAGTAGCCTCCCCCTATTGCCTAGTTCAAATGGAAATAGTGGAATTTCTTTTGAGAGAAAATATGGGAGGGGGGGGGTTAAACTGTAGTGGATCTGCATGCAAAATGTGTTACCTACAATTCTTTTGCGTATAATGAAGTAAGAATTGTTTCATTAGCAATAACCCAACTTCAGAGCTTGGGTGTAGTGGCTATGAGATACAAGTACGCATTGTTTATATGGATATCCTATTTTAAATCGAAGAAATTGTGACAACAATTTGTTTCAAGGCGACGCAGAAATTTCAGGAGGTATATGATTAAAGAAAAGAGAGGAAGGAAAAAATATAAATATCATTTAAGTTTTATTTTACCTATCAAAGGCTATGAGCCTGCTATGATTTGCCAGATTTTTGAAAAAAGGGAATAAAATCTCAATAAAAATCACATCATAAGATTCAGCGTATCAGAGAACCATATTATTCAGGTTTCAAGCTCATATCTGCAAAAATGCGGAATTTTGTATTTTTTTTGCCAGAAGAAAGGTCATGGATGCTTGTTTATTTGTCTCCTTTTGTTCTTATTTTATTTTTGTTTTTCCCACAAGTAATCGTATCGACCAATTGGTCTTGGAACATCATGAGATGGCTTATTTGAACGGAAATTAAAAGTTCAAGTTTCGTTTTTAAGTGGCCAAAAGAATCGAAGGGCAAGTAGGCCCCCTGCCCCGCACCCATTTACCCAAATATCCCGATTAAAATTTTTAGATAGTCGTTTTGTTCATTACAGTCGAAAAGCCCAATAGCTATGACTTTGGATACAAAAATATGCCTTTTAGTCTAATGATGTGTTTGAAATCAGTATAGCCTCCTTTCTTTTTATTTGTTGTTTTTTTTTTCGAAAAACTAGGTAGATCTCAGCAACCTTATAACTTTTGATGTACAACCTTGAATTATTTGGCTTTACATAATTTGAATGAATATAGAAAGCCAGTTCTTTGATGAAACGTTGTTATTGTTTTTATACATTTGGATTCCGGTTACGATTAGTGTACTAGTTGATATTTTTAGTTTGACGGGCCATTCTTTTAGTTTTATATAACAAACTATTCGAGTAACTTCTATTTTTGGATTTTCTAAAGGGCTTAATATTTCTATTTGAAACTGTATCTTCAAGGATACCACTGCATTAATTCTAAGTAACTAAAAACTTGAGCACAGTCAACCACGGCTTTTCGAATTATTTGTTTGTATGGATTTAATACTTTGATCATTGGTTTACATGGATTTAATTACAAATTTTACAAAATTATTTTATGTTTTCAGGGGTGTCAAAACCAGAACCCCCCCCCCCCCCCGCCTGGACGCAGCTAAGATTTGATTATATCATAGATACACATTCCTGTCTTTAATTGCAACAAGTCTGAACTCTACATTTTGTATTTAAGTAATTTTTCATTTTTCTTAAAAAGCTAAAATATTAAACAGACTGTAAAGGAGAGAAATACATGTATATCCCCTTCCATCTTTCTTAGCTAGTTAGATTCCATTGTCTCAAGGGGAAATGGTGTGGAAGGGAATTGAGTGCTGTAAAAAGTAGTTTGTTTTATTTATATTTAGAATAAAGCTTTGAGTACACCCTATGGCGGTACACTGTTTTATAGAAGGGTAAACACGAGTGTGAATTTTGAAAATTGATTCTGCCGAAATATTATCTTGCCTCCTACATAATATTGATATAATATTATACGCTCATCTAATTTACTTTTGAATTACTTGCGTGAAAAATTAAGGGAAAAATAAGAAAATAATTAGAGTGTAACCTCCATATAATTGAGCCACCTTATCCTTCGTGGAACAACTCACTTTGAATTCAACCCCCTAAAAACGAACTCTCCAACTTCTGTGCAATTCAGCCCTCATTTAAATCTGTCCTTTTTAATGAACAATTCAAACATATTTTGACTCAACCCCCATGCAACTTAATCCCTGGTAACACTGCCTTTTTTAACTCAACCACTGTTTTACCAATCCCTATTTGGATTAGCTTCTGTTCCTTCCAATGAGAATAGGGACCTGGTGTATTTGGGACCTGGGCATTAAAATTTCCATAATTTCAAATGAATGAGACAGAAAGATAGTTATAAAAAATCATAAGAATTTGACAATGATTAAAAATCATTTCTTTTGAGTCAACTTTTATCGCTTCAGATAAAACGGTTGAATTACATTTTCACATGTAATTACATGTAACAACTTAAGCTATGTTGTTGGTTTCAGGAGGGCTAAGTTGGAAAAAAAAAAGTTTTTTTCTGTAATTTTGGCAAACATGAAATGCACCCTAAGGATGTTGTCATTTCGAAAAAAAAAACGTAGAAAAATATACCATCTAGGACCAAACAAAAGCAAACTTTACGTTTTTTCCCGTGGAGTTTTAAGCCAGATTTACCGGCATTATTTTAAAAACAATGAGAAATTAATTTAAATATTTTTTTCAACTGAAAGTAAAGCAACATTAACATTCGAGATGAATGTATATAATTCCGTTTAAAAGGGGTTCCTTCCTCCTCAATGCCTTTATCTTTATGCTAAAATTTGAACGTTTGTCCGAATTTTTATGGCATTTGGTATTAACCAAGTGACATATAGCAATCGCAAATTCTGTCTGTCGGTCTGTCCCGGTTTTGCTACTTTAGGCACTTCCAGGTAAGCTAGGACGATGAAATTTGGCAGGCGTATCAGGGACCGGACCAGATTAAATTAGAAATAGTCGTTTGTTATCCGGTGGATAACAAATTATCCATCGGGATGAAACTTGGTGGGAAAAATAAGCACAAGTCCTAGATTTGGGATTGACATAATCGGAACGGATCTGCTCTGTTTGGGGAAGTTGGGGGGGGGGAAGGAGGGGTAATTATAAAAAATTAGAAAAAATTAGGTATTTTTAACTTACGAAAGAGTGAACGTATCTTAATGAAATTTAATTTTTAGAAGTACCTCGAAACTTGGATCTCTTATTTTAAATCCCGACCGGATCCAGTGTCATTAAGGGGGGGGGGATCTTCGAAAACGCTTAAAGCGGAGAGATCAGGATGAAATTTGGTGGAAAGAATAAGCACAAGTCCAAGATAGGTGACTGACATAACCGGACCGGACCCGCTCTCTTTGGTGGAGCTGGGGGTGGGAGTAAATTGGAAGAATTAGAAGAAATGAGGTATTTGTATCTTACGAACGGTTGATTAGATCTTAATGAAATTTGATATCTAGAAGGATCTTGTGCTTTAAAACTCTCATTTTAATCCCGACCAAATCCAGCACCATTGAAGGGAGTCGGAAGGGGAAGCCGGAATTCTTAGAAAACGTGAAAATCGAGGTATCTTACGAATGGGTGATCAGATCTTAATGAAACTTGATATACAGAAGAATATTATGTCTCAGATGCTCCATGTTCAATTCGAATCAGATCCGGGGACATAGAGGGTTGGAGGGGGGAAACAGAAATCTTGGAAACCGGAAATCTCAGAAAACGCTTAGAGTGGGGTGATCGGAATAAAACTTAATGGGAAGAATAAGCAAGTTGTAGATACGATATTGACATAATTGGTACGGATCCATTTTTTTTGGGAGAGCTGGGGGTTGTTAATTTGGAAAAATTAGAAAAATTGAGGTATTTTTAACTTGGGAACGGGTGACCGGATTTTAATGAAATTTGATATTTAGAAGGAATTTATGTCTCAGAGCTCTTATTTCAAATCCTGACCAGACTTAATGACATTGGGGGGAGTTGGAGAGGGAAATTGGAAATCTTGGAAAACAGTTATAAATGTCGTAGATACATGATTGACGTAACCGGACTGGATTCGTTCTCTTTGAGAGAGTTAGGTGGTGCGGTTCAGTGCTTTGGCGAGTTTGGTGCTTCTGGACGTGCTAGGACGATGAAAATTGGTAGGTGTGTCAGGGAGCTGTATAGATTGACTTGATAATCGTTATTCTAAATTCGACCATCTGGGGGCTGAAGGAAGTGGAAAAATTAGAAAAAAATAAGGTATTTTTAGCTTACGAGTGGGTGATCCAATCTTAAGGAATTTTGATATTTTGAAGGACCTAGTGGTTCAGAGCTCTTATTTTAAATCCCGATCGGCATTAAGCTTCTGATTTTCCTTTTAAAGCAATCTATTAATTCTTAGAATTTTGCTAGAGCTCATACCATATGAGCTCTTGGCTCTTCTGACCTCGTGACAAGTGCCATATGAGCTCTTAGCTCTTGTTTCAAGATTGATTCTTGAAAGACAAGGGCAGTTTTATTAGAATATTCAGCTTTTCTAAAAGAGATAAAATTTTAACGTGAAAAGAAATGGTACTGAACAGGGGGGGGGGCAACTCCCTCGTATGTGGAATAATTTCGGTTCGTTTTGAGTTTTAATGCTGCTCCTTACTTTCAGTTGAAAAAAACTTTTTTTTCAATACCGGTTTCTTCATTAGTTTTTTGACAAGTAACAGAATAGATGGGAAATATAATTTGGGCTATATATTTGCACAAGAGGTGGTTGGGGTATAATTTTTTGACAGTGTGAAGTTAGAAAACAACTCTCACTGTGTAATATGTAAAATAATTATACCTAACATATTTTGGATGCTCACCCGCTATACTTTACCCCCCATCCCAACGAATTTGCAAATACATAGCTCAAATTTGTTTCTAAAGTATTACATTTGCATCATATTTTGAGCTATTTTATTAGGATTAGTCAGAGAAACGGACTTTACTTAGCTTCTATATAGATATGCGCCATAACAGAGAAGTACCATTTAGTTTCTTAAAAAATTATGTCGAAATTAAGATAAACCCGTCTAGATAAAGCATCCAGAGAAACATGACATAGTTTTCTTTAGTATATTTTTGCCGTTATGGTACTATATGGCTCATTTTTCATTTTTCACTGTCATTTTCACTTAATTAGGGAAAATTAGCTTAAGTGGATTCTTCTGGATTTTGGCAAACTTACGCAACTGAATTTTGGTTTCAGATAGGTCACTTATAAACAGACTGTACAGCTATTAAATTCGTATCTCTCTCGGGACGTCATTAAAGGGAGGGAGATTTGTCCCCTAAATCCCCCCCTCTCCCCTCATATATGTCATTATATTGTCTATCTTCTCAATAATAATCCATATTCTCCTGTTTTACCACTTTTACGTCTTTATGAAATTTTAAATGAATCCAATCTTTTTTGTGTTTTTTTATTGTTCCTCCTGCATATCATGCCACAGGATTTGGAGGGGGATATTGTTTTGTTAAGGTTTTAGTTAACATGTGACATTAAATAAACAAATATATAAAATGAAAAATTTGAAATATATAGAAAAATTTCAAATATAAAATGATGAAATGAAATATATAGAATGAAAAAAGTTTTTTATTTTTTCTAAAATGTAGAGTTATGAGTCAAACTTTAGCGTAAAGAGCGAGGCGTTGAGGAGGTGACAACCCCTTTCATAAACGGAATAATTTCTGTTCGTTTTAAGTTTTAATTTCGCTCCTTACTTGCAGTTAAAAAACTTGTTTTTTTTTATGTTTAATTTTACAATAAAGCTATTAAAGTTAAGTAGGAAGATCCAATATAACAAAAACAGTAAACAAATTGGAGTAATTCCTGCAATTTTAGGATCAATACTGGGTTATACAAAATAATGCTGTTTTATTTATGAATGGGACTGTAAAGACCAGAGTGGAAAACTATATGGGTTCGAAAAGCAGATTTAAAGATATAATTTTTCTCCAGGATAAATAATTAAAATTTTGGAGTTAATGCACCTTGATCGCATGTGCCATATAGACAAGAGCGATGATTATTTTTTTACTTATAAGACAAGAATTTCCAAAAAAGTTGGAAAGTTTGAAATAATGTCGTTTTTAGTTTTTCGCACGATTTATTTCCATTATGATAAGTATTTATTTATATATGTGGTGGTATATGTAATTGAAAGAGAGATTTGAGCACTCCAAAAGACGGCGGAAAATTTATTAGGTGTTCTCCCAAAGAATTGAAAGTTGACACATTACCAAAGATCGTCCTTTTGGGCCTACCATCCAGGGCCAAACAAGAAGCTAGTCGTCCTTAAATTGGCCGGGAGGTTATAAGGAAAAATATTATGGAAATTAGAAAGTACTTCTAGCTAAGACAGCCAAGAAGTGAAGTTAGGTTAATCCAAATGAAACAGAATTTACTTAAAAATATGCAGAATAATTGCTGCAAAAACATTTTGTATGTAGAGCCGCAATGCTTTATCCCAATTTTAAAGGTACAATTAGGTAAAAAGGTACAAAGGTAAAAATTAAAGGTCTAATAGCCACGACACCCAAGAAGTGAAGTTAGGTCTTTCCAAATGAAACAATATCTACTTCATAATATCCAGAATAATTGCTGCTAAAACATTTTTTATGTAGACCCGCAATGCTTTAACCCCAAACCCCTCCACTAATGTGTGATAGTTTCCAGGTATTATCGCAATGCGTCTCTGATGTGAATTCCTTTACCTATAAATTGAATCTACCGTGGCGAAACAAAAACTGGAAAAACAAGTTACGGGTGGGAAAATGCATTGAGAATATATATAATTCGGGGTATATATTTGTGCATCAGGGGGGGGGGAGGTAAAGTATACGAGGATGCATGCAAAGTGTGTTAGCTACAATGATTCTGCCAAATATGAAGTAAGCATTGTTTTCTAACTTCCTGCTGTCCAAATACTTTACTTTCCCCTCTAATGTACAAATATATATCCCAAATTATATCAGTCCAATGTGTTACGCAACCCATTACTTGTTTTCCACTGAGCGTAAGCTAATTGTCTCTTAAAGCAGACAAATGAAACCGGTTTGTTCTCGGGTATTAGACAGTGTAATTCTTGAGTGTTGTTGCTCTAACAGATAAGTACCGAAAGTGATAAAGAGTCAATATGGTAATTAAAAGGACATTAACCTAGTCTCTGTAGGTACCAAATTACTTAGTAATATGATATCTTTTTGACTGAGAGATGCTGTTGACAAAGTTTTAAGAGGAGAACAGTGCGGGTTTAGGAAAGGTAGAGGATGTGTCGACCGAATGTTCACTCTTATGGAGGCCCTAGACGGCCAATCATTTTGATCAAAAGCTTTCATCAATCGATTGACTCTAGCATGAGTCTAGGAACCTGTTTGACGTTTGAGTCAAGTGTTGACTGTGATTGATAGAAAGTTTGAATGATTCAATCATTGATTGAATTCAATCAAGATTGAAGGGTTGATTGAAGGGTCGAATGAAGATTAAGTAAAGCACACGTCAGTCTATTGACGGAAACTTGATCAAAATGATTGACCTTCTAGGGCCTCCTTTAGGTTAATTACTGAGGAGTGTCTGAGTCAATAAACAGGTTTGCTCCTCAGTTTGATGGATTATGAGCAAGCGTTCAATTCTGTAGATAGAAGAGCTTAGGGAAGGTCTTATCCTTGTATGGTATACCAGACAAATATATTAAGAGTATTAGTGCTAGTGCGAGAATAACCTTGTTGCGGTCAAGATAGGAAAGGAGGTTAACAGAAGGTTTTGTATTAAATCAAGAGTTAGTGAAATCCTATCCTACCCCATTTAATATGGATCATTTGGATAAACTTAGTCTTGAGGAGAACAGTAAAGGCAGTGGGAGAACATAGAATCAAATGGGGAAGAAAAACTTTTTTGGACTTAGATTATGCTGATGATTTCCGGCAAATTATTTTCGCTGAAGGGAGGATTTTGGAGTGATCGGAAAAATTGTTATAACTTAGCCTGTCAGCTAAAAGTTTGCTAAGGGTGGGTCTATCTTAAGTAAAATATTTTACGGGGGATTTTTCATGAAATTTGAGCCAGATTTAACGGCATTATTTTCAAAGATCAGAAAGTAACTTAAAAAAAAATATTTTTTTCAACTGAAAGTAAAGCCACATTAAAATTCGAGACGAACATATATTATTCCGTTTAGAAGGGGTTACCTTCCTCCTCAATACCTTCTTCATTTTGAATGTTTGTCCCAATTTTTTAAGAATGAATCCTAAAACACAAGGCCAGTTTTATTAGAATATTCAGCTTTTTTAAAAGTTATAAAAATTTTAGCTTGAAGAGAAAAGGCACTGAGCTAGGGGAGGGGGGTAACCCCTTCATATACGGAATAATTTCTGTTCGTTTTGAGTTTTATTGTTGCTCCTTAACTTCAGTTGAAAAAAAATCCTGTTTTGTTCATTTAATTAGACATTGAATTCAAGTGTGATGAAATATTAAATGTGTGGAGCAATGCCGGGGGCGAGGGGGGGTATGGGGTTGGGGGATGACTTAATTTATTGAGTGCACTTTACTATAACTGTACTTTACTGGAGCCCCCACTGAGCTGTAAACGTCCATTTATGTATATTTTGTGAACCAGTAAAACATAACTGTTTACAGCATTTTTGTGCTTTTTCAGTAATGGAAAAGAGTCTCTCTGTACCTAGAAAATAATTCAAATTTCAAAGAAGAAGAACAGCGTCTGTTGAAAAAGTCAAAATGGAGAACAGTGATGATGGGAGCATGTTATTAGGAGAGGAGAAGAGACTCGCTGACACCCAATGCAATACAAATAGTCTATGGCGATGGAAAATATAAGGTAGTTGACACAAATCGGGAACAGTTTTTATGGCACTTGTTATTTCGGTTATTTCAGAAAAATTAGAAAAAATAAGGTATTTTTAACTTATGAATGAGTTATTGGATCTTAATGAAATTTGAAATTTAGAAGGGTATCGTGTCTCAGAGCTCGTATTTTAAATCCCGACCGGATCTGGTAACATTGGGGGGAGTTGGACGGGGAAACCCAAAATCTTGGAAAACGCTTAGAGTGGAGGGATCGGGATGCAACTTGGTGGGAAAAATAAGCACAAGTCCTAGATTAATGATTGAAATAACCAGAACGGACCGCTCTCTTTGGGGGAGCTGAGGGGGAGGGTTAATTCTGAAAAATTAGAAAATATGAGGTATTTTTAACTGACGGAGTGATTGGATCTTAATGAAATTTCATATTTAGAAGGACATCGTAACTCAGATGTCTTATTTTAAATCCCAACTGGATCCAATGTCATGGGGGGGAGTTTGGGGGAACTGGAAATCTTGGAAAACGCTTAGTGGAGAGATCAGGATGAAAGTTGTTGGGAAGAATAAGCACAAGTTCAAGATTCGTGACTGACATAATTGGACCGGATCTGCTCTCTTTGGGGGGGGGGGGTAATTTGGAAAAATTAGAAAAATGAGGTATTTGTAACTTACCAATTGGTAATCAGATCTTAATGAAATTCGATATTTAGAAGGATCTTGTGCTTCAGGGCTCTTATTTTAAATCCCGACCAGAACCGGTGACATTGGGGGGAGTTGGAGGGGGAAACCGAAAATCTTAGAAAACGTGAAAATTTAGGTATCTTTATCTTACGAATGGGTGATCGGATCTTAATGAAACTTGATATATAGTAAGATCTTATGTCTCAAATGCTCCATTTTCAATTCGAATCGGAACCGGGGTTTGGAGGGGGGAAACGGAAATCTTGGAAACCGAAAATCTTGGAAAATCGCTTAGATTGGAGAGAACTGTATGAAACCTGATGGGAAGAATACGCACAAGTTCTAGATACGTGATTTACATAATTGGAACGGGAACACAATTAGACGATGAAAATTGGTAGGCGTGTCAGGGATAGGCACAAAATGACTTGATAACAATCGTTTCCCTGATTATACTATCGGGGATGCTGGAGGGAGAGGAAAAATTGAAAAAAATTAGGTTTTTTTAACTTACGAATGGGTGATCGGATCTTAATGAAATTTGATATTTAGAAGGACCTCGTTCCTTAGAGCTCTTATTTTAAATCCCGACCCTATCCGGTGATATTGGGGGAGTCGGAGGGGGAAACAGGAAATCTTGGAACACGGTTAGGGAGGAGAGATCGGGATGAAACTTGGTGGGAAGAATAAGTGTAAGTCTTAGATACATGATGGACATAACCCAACTGAATCTGCTCTCTTTGGGGTAGTTGGGGTTGTGTTAATTCGAAAAAATTAGAAAAATGAGGTAAATTTAACTTATGAATGGGTGATCAGATCTTAATGAAATTTGATATTTAGAAGGACCCTGTGTCTCAGAGCTCTTAATTTAAATCCCGACCAGATCTGGTGACATTAAGGGAGTTGGAGGGGGAAGCCGGAAATCTAGGAAAAACCCTTAGAGTGGAGAGATCGGGATGAAACTTGGTGGGTAGAATAAGCAAATGTCGTAGATACCTGATTGACATAACAGGGCTGGATCCGATTACTTTAGGGGAGTAAGGGGGGGGTCCAGTGCTTTGGCGACTTCGGTGCTTTTGGACGTTCTAGGACGATGAAAATTGTTAGGCGTGTCAGTAACCTGCACAAATTGACTTGATAAAGTCGTTTTCCCCGATTCGACCATCTGGGGGCTGAAGGGAGAGGAGAAATTAGAAAAAATGAGGTATTTTTAACTTATGAGTGGGTAATCGGATCTTGATGAAATTTGATATTTCGAAGGACCTCATGTCTCAGAGCTTTCATTTTAAATCCCGACCGGCATTAAGCCTCTGATTTTCCTTTTAAATCAATCTATTGATTCTTAGAATTTTGTTAGAGCTCATACCATATGAGCTCTTGGCTCTTCCGACCTCGTCATAAGTGCCATATGAGCTCTTACTCTTGTTTTATCATTATTATTATAACTAGAGGCTTATTGAGTGTCTTAGATCTAAACAGGGGTATGATCTTTTTCCGTAATTTGATAGAAAGCTGAAACTTAATGAGACGTACCTAACTGGTAATTTTATCCATTTTTATTTTTTCATATTATTATGAGCAACAGCTGGTATCATTCTCTGCTATTTGCTCTCAAAAGAAGTTCCACTATTTCCATTTGAACTAGACATTAGGGGGAGGCTACCTATTTTGGTGTGACAGGTGTAAGCCCTTGCAACTCCGAGAATCAATCTCAATTTAAGAGTTTTCTTATTTAAGAGAAACGTTAGCAGAGGTTTGATTATTTTTAAAAATAAATATTGCAGTTCTCTATGTAATTATAACTTGAATTGAAAGAAAACACATTTAAGGGCTTGCACAGACAGATTATGGTAATACTTTTTAATTTTATGCCTAATGGAGGAAGTCCCAAAAATATTCATTAAATAAAATTTAAAATTACTTTTGAAATAGTTGGTGCGAATTCACCTTTGTTTTAAATCCGAAAAATAATGAAAAACAAAATCCCCATTTCTATGGATCGTCCTAAGAAACTTGTCAAAGACTATGGGAGAGTATGGTATCTATTCGGAAAATAACTTCTTCTAGACTTAGTTTATCCTGATAACTTGAGCGTCTTAGATGAAGATGTTAGCAAAATAAATGATTATTGGAATTTTTGGGAGCTCGAGGAGCCAGTAGCCAACAGGTTTTAAAATTAACGTGAAGAAGGCCAAGTTTCCTGAACTTTGAAGAAGTGAAGATGAAGAGGTAATGTTGGGTATCGAGAAGGTAGGTTAAGTGGATAACTTCACTTACCTAGGTAGTGCTATTGCAAACACCAAAAACAAGAAGAACAATAGGGAATTTTTTTTTTAAGACAGTGGGAAACAAATTAGAATGAATATTTTGGCCCTATGTCCAAGGGCTGTCCTCAGCAATCCAAATAGGAAAAAACAAATTACAAGAGGATAAAATGAATAAAACTAAAATGAACAGTTTTTCAAAACAGTCCCAGCATCCTTACCTCAGCGAAGTTCAACCAGGACTCTTCGTCTTTATTTAGTGCTATTGACAAGACGGTAGACAGATTGAAGGTGATAGCAGTAGAATAGCCAAGGCTCAGAATGTTTTTCTATTAAGTAGAAACAAAAGTTCGGAATAATTGGAAGATAAGTCAGCGACTCAAAATCAGACTGTTAGCTGCGAAACGTGAGCTCTCGGAATCACGACGGAAGGTTTATTTGGACCGTGAACAACGCGTTCCATTATGGAACAAGATGCCTCCTAATTATTGGAATTTTTGCTCAAAAATGAATTTATTTGTAGAAAGCCTATCTGATTCAGGTTTTTTGTGCCGACATCGCTCTGATTTATTTACCTGTCCTTGGGAAAAAAAAAAACACTTTAAGGGTTCATCAATAACTTTTCTCCGTTTTGTCCGTTTGAGAAGGAAGTTTAAGAACAACCTGATTGGATGAAATGCAAGTTCGAAGATGTGTTTAGTACGTTTTCTTTTGGTATCCTTTGTCAATTGTTGGTGTTTACGACAAACCATAAATTGATTCGACAATGAGCAAGAGATTTTTATGCAACATGTACGCATAATTTTAATTCCTGAGGATAAATGCACGAGCTCCTTAGATAAAAGTATTAAGGTCATATTTATTTCTGAAATTCGTTTGTTGGTTAGGGGTTTCCTCCTCGGAATTTTTAGAATGAGGTTGAAAAAAACCCTCTTTCTAAATGTTGGATAATTCTTTTTTTGGGGATGAATTTGGAGGCGCATTTGTTACTTAGATAGAAATTAGGCAACGCCTCTTTTACGCTCCTTCCAAATATAATAATCGTTTCAATCGCTAATAAACCCCTTCCCTAATATACATTGTCAAAACTGTCGTAACATTCGTCAGTTTCTTCTTAAAGTTTCTCTATTGTACGTAACTGTCTAAACTTCAAATGAATCAGCTAAATTCAGGTTCAGATTCGTTATAATAATAAAACAAATAACAAAAGGTCCAGAGCCCGGCTAATAAGACAAATTCGTAATGCACGGGATGGAAAAAACTTCTTTAAATAAATACAGCATTCATACTTCACTACAAGCAATTCATACAAGTGTAATTAAACATATTCTCCCGTCATTGCCCGGTCAATAACACCACCCGCTGACACGTCCAGCGAAATAAACATAAAAAATAATAATAATAATATAAAAAAAGCTATTAAAATAAAATAAAAGATACCAAGAACTCTGGAGAAGGCCTAGGTTCAGTAACATCAAAAACCAGATAAAATGGGAACAAACTTAACATCCCAAAAGCGATCCGCATTAACTAACAACGATTCACTTATCACATATAAATTTCAATATATCAACATAAATTTAAGTTATCGTTTAATTAATTAAAAATTTCAAAAAGTCCTCGATTTCAACTGTTTATTTTGGAAAGACTACGGGTATCTTTTGGAATGAATATGCCACTGTTTGAAATTATGACTTTAGGAAGTTTCCGGGATATTTTATACCGGACCGGACCAAGAAAATATATTTTCTTTAATTTTTGCATCACTCAGTGTAAGCAATTCTGGTCTCAAATATTTAAAGCCATCCCCTATCGTGTCTGTAGCTCGTGCAATGCTTCTCAAGAGCTCAAGTATTGTATGCATATTTCTTCAATTGATAAACTACCGTATCAAGGCGTATTAGTTCAAGTATTAAATTGCTTTTTAACTTGGAAAAGATTTTCTTTCCGACACCATTTTATAACATGAGATAAGTCAATTTTTGTTCGCTTACTAACATAAAAAGAAGCTATGCAATGAAAAAGAAAAGGAACAAAATGTAAGTCACAAAAAGAATAACTTTTATACTAAAAGTTAAATTTATTGGGTATCTTAGATCTAAACAGGGATAGGATCTTTTTTCATAACGTGATTGAAAGATGAAACTTAATTAGACATAGCTGGCTGGTAATTTTGTCTCTTTTTATATTTTATCATATAATTATTAGCATCTTTCTCTGTTATTTTGTATCAAAAGAAGCTTCTTTGCGACATTGAATCCAAGCGTGTTAATCTATAAATTATATGGGGCAATGGCGGGGAGGGGAGGGGGGTTGTTAAACAGCTGAGTTTAGTGAGTACACGTTTGCATAAATGCACTTTAGTGGAGCCCCCATTGAACTGTAAGTGTTTGTTGATTTATATTTAGTGACCCAGTAAAATGGTACTGTTTAATTACCAACAATTTTGTGCCCTTTCAGTTGAAAAAAAGAGTCCAAATTTCGATGAAGAAGAACAGCATCTATTGAAAAAGTCGAAAATGGAGAACATGGATGATGACAATAAAACGGTACTGCTTAATTACCAACAATTTTGTGCCCTTTCGGTCGAGGAAAACAGTCACCGTATATTGGGAAAGAGTCCGAATTTCAAAGATGAACGGCATCTGGTGAAAAAGTCGAAAATGGAGATCAGTGATGATGGCAGCATGTTTTTAGGAGAGAAGAAAATCACCAAAACCCTATGCGATGACATTGACGAAGTGGAATATGAGGTAGTTGACATAAGTCGGGAAAATAATTATTTTTAGTTTTTCGATAACTTGGGATTATTGGGTGTCTTCGATCTAAATCAATTAGACGTACTCGGCTGGTAATTTATCTTTTTTTTTTACCGAATTATTTTGCGTAACAGCTGGTAGCGTTTCAGCGACTCTTTATGCACAAGGGAGTCGATATTGACTGCAGAGACCTGTTTCTGAACTAATGTATTCCAATTCACAGGATAAAATACTTTTGGGAGATTTTTGAATGGAAATTAAATTAAGCCAGATATAAGTTTCTTTTTAAGAATTTTTCTAGTGATGTTGAGACTATAAACTACCTAATTAAAGTGGACTTGAGGTTCCTGGATCGCATTAGGCATGTAAGAAGCAGGATTTTTTCTTCAGCATATCAGCAGCGAATCTTTCATATAGTTTTAAGGAGTGAGGGAGATGGGACGAAGGTTCCCTTTTTTCTTAGCTTCTCGATTCTTCTTCAAATCTCTAATGGGGAAATAATGGGAACAAAAACGGAAATTTTATTAGCTGGTATTTAATTGGGTAAAGCTAAATGTTCGTCCAGTAGGTCTCTAAACTCCCTAAGACAGAAGAAGGTCCCAGAACATCCTTAAGACAGCTCTCATGCCCCCTTTTGCACAATAGGTTTGACTCTCTTTTCCTCTGGGGTCACTGAAACTCCCAGGCTTTTTGTTTTCGTTGCTTTAAATGTGTATTGCTGGGGGCTCGGTATTAAATCTCAGCTTCATCTTAATTGACTTATAAATTCACCAATGTAGCCATTGATATGAACAATTTTTGCCCCGTAGTAACTTGAAAAAAAAGTTTTGAAAATAACAGTGATAAATAAATGCTCGTTTTAAAAAAATTCAGGAGTAGTAAATTTTTTTTTTTTGCTTATACTTTATTCTAATAATAATAATAATAATAATCTTTATTCTTTCCCTTTATCACAATGCAATAACATGGGTATCGTCAAACAAAAAAAGAAAATAGGAAAACGCAAAAAGAGGCAACATAAAGAACACACATGATGAGCTATCACTTCGATTTGAGGATATTGTCGTTGTAGTGCTTCACGAAGTATGGAACGAAGGAGTTTAAAAATCTTGTCGTTGAGTGTGTAGGCGGGCATTCTAACAGTTCTTTTCCCTTTTTAAAAGTTGCCACCCTCGTCTTGTGTGCGTGAGTCACTGAAGTAAACTGAGGCAGGATATCTCGGTGCGTTGGGGACTTCAGGATGTCAGCTCCAAACTTCATCAGTGTTTCGTGCCTCCTTTCATCCAGGGTTGGGAGCCTGAGTTCGCTCAAGCTTTCTTCGTAGTTTTTGTAATTTGATCCAAGAATTTTTTTGCAGGCTCTTGTCTGAATTGTTTCAAGCTGACTTCTGTCTTTCTCTGTGAGCGATGGGTGCCAGACAGGACAGCCATACATGAGTTGTTCTGTCATTCCAAACCTTTTGAGATTTGCAAAGGATTTTAGAAGACCAGCTGCTTTTGCTGTGATCTGGTTGATGTGATCTCCGAACCTAAGATCGTCACTTAGTGTGATCCCGAGTATTTTAACTGATTTCTTTATTTGGAGAGGTGCAGGTTCGTCAATGCTCTTCTTCTTTAGGAATTTGACACGCAACACACAGCTTTTCTCAAGACTTAGCTGGAGCTTCACTTGATCAGCTTGATCCCGAAGCTCTGCAACCAGGGGCTCGAGTTGGTCGTGTGTTTGTGGAAGGAATCGTAGTAGACTTATTGAACAGTCGTCTGCGAACTTGTACCTTTGTTTATGTTGTCTCATCAGTCGGTTGATTACAATGACAAATAAGATGGGACCTAGCTTGCTTCCTTGGGCTGCTCCACATGTGATGTCTTGGAAGTTGGATGCTTCTCCGTTTTCAAGTTGTACGCACTGCTGACGACCAGAAAGGAAACTTGCGATGATGCACAACAGAAACTGCGAGACCTCCACGGCACGGGCTTCATTGATAACAGTCTCGTGGTCAAGGAGATCGAAAGCTTTCACGAAATCAGAAATTATTATATCAGCAAGGGCCTCCGAAATCTCTAGATGCTCTAGTAGATCATGAAGTAATCTGACCAGATAATGTGTTGTGCTGTGCCCTCGACGAAAACCGAACTGCATAGGGTCGATTTTATGTTCTACTTCTGCTAGTAGCCACTCTAGAATAAAGTCTTCAAAGACTTTCGAGATGATGGGTGTCTTCGAAATCGGCCTAAGGTCTGACGGTGAGGTCGGTGATGTTTTTTTCGGAATAGGTGTGATATATGCCTTTTTAAACTTATCTGGAAAAACGCCTTCCAGTAGACACTGGTTATACATCATAGCCAATGGCGTGGCCAGGAAGGAGGAGCATGCGTGTATCAGACTTATAGGAATTTCGCCGGGGTAAGAGGCTTTCCTAATATCTAGGTGTTCGAGTTTTTCTTGGACCTGGGAAACTGTGATGACAGGGATGGTTTCAATCGGACAATTCTGTGGTAAAGTATTGAGGGGAGGCTGTTGGCGGCAAATATTTGAGAAGTGGGCATTCATTATTTCTGCGGTTAAATTCTTTCCTTGCTCGTCCTTCAGAATGGATTTTGACTTCTGCTGTCCCATTAACTTCCGTACAGTTGTGTTGAACTTCCTTGGATCACTGGCTGACAACCAGATGTTTACCACAATAGTCTCAAAATTTATCTTTCTGAACAAACTGTTTAGGAGTTGCTGATACCCTCTTATATACTGATTAGTCACCAGAAAATGGTCAGTAACTGAAGTGGTTGCCATTGAATTTTTCCTGTTTTTGCAACTTGATAGATGAACATCAAGAAAAAAAGAAACATCAGAAGATCCACATGGAAAGCTAACTGGTCAGATTCTTTTGATATTACCCATGTACTTCCAGAAGATGATGAAACTACAGGCGCTTGTTGATTTCCGTCCTCGTTTTATATTTTTGTGAGATTGGTATAAATCTCGAGTGTGGTGTTGATTTTGTCATTTATATCGCAAACAACAATTGGATCATGTCTCCATTGATCTTTTCTTTATATCAGGAAGGTTCCAAAAGATTCTTTTTTTTTCGCAAAAAAAAAAAAAAAATGACTGAAGACTGAAGACTGGAAAAGGAAGAACTATTTTCTCTAACCTGGTCTTTTATATATGTGTATGAAGAATCTCCATACGACAGTAAATGATTCTTCTAGATTTTCATGCTAAAAGTAACCTAGATAATTTCGTAAATTTCACAAAATAATTGATATTTTGGTCACATATGCAGTGAACGTCATCAGTAGTATTATCACTACTAATACTTTCTGCGTTAATCAGTATTACTACTAACGGCGGTCCCTCCATATGTACCCAAAATATCTAGTATTTTTTTGAAATTTATCACTGTCCATTCAAAGGATTTATTCCTATTAGAACTTTTTATTTAAAAAAAACAAAACAAAAAACTATTGATTCACTCGAATTTGGAATGGATATACTGGAAGAATCAAATAGGATAAGGGTCATTGCCATCTGTTATGTATACGAATATACAGGGGAGGGAAATATAGGGGGTAAGTGAAGAGTAAAAAAGCCTCTTTACGAAGAGTAAATTATTAAACTGGAGAGTTTGAAATTCTACAATGTAGAAAATAGGTGGAACAATTTTATTTTAGGAAAAACTTTGCGAAATTGCAGATGGTTTCTTACGAAGGATTGTTGGAAATGCAGTTATAATTAATCGTGAAGTCGCCTTTGTTTCACAAAAAAGAAGAGGGGTTTTACAAAAAGTATTATGAAATCGAAAGGAATGTAAGGAAAGTGGAAAAAGCTTTAAAATATAAACCAAGGACAAATGGAGGCCTTTGATAAAATTACTGAAATTGCAGAAAATTAAACCACAATTCAAAACTGTCCAATATTCTCATTAGGCAATTAGCTGTATTAAGCATAATTGTACTATCTTAAGCAAACATGCGAGGAAGCATTAGAGATGATAATCAATGGATACAAAAAAATAAATAGGCCCTGGGTGCTGATAATGTGGTAAATGATTTTTCTAAATAAATTTAAGAAAAGGGGAAGTAAGTAGTAATTTTAATAAAACTTTAATTAAACCAAATCTATGAGAGGTATCAGTGCTATAGTGAAGAGCCATAAAGGTTCAGTGCATTATTAGTATTTTTTTTTGCCAGAGGAACTTCATATTGAAGAAAAGGTCGTTCAAGCTTTGGATGGGGCTCCTTCGATTTGAAATAAGAAGTTCTAGTGTCTTTTTTTAAGAGCCATAATTGATCGGAGGGCAACCAGTTTCTGGCACATTTTTTTCAACCATTCATTCAATAAAAGTTTTGAGATAGCCATTTATCTAAAATAATCCACAGGTCAAATAACTTCTTCCGGGTTTGACACCCTCCCAGCCCCAGGGCAAGGGCACCATGTTATTCAAGTTGCCCATTATTAACACTTGTGTCTGATCATGGACCTAGAAAAAGCATAGAGTATTAAGGCAAAACCTTTAAGGAAATTTTGAGAGGAATGTCAAACACAATCAAAATTAATTATATTTTGTTGGTTTTGAAAAGTGAATATCAGTAGCGAATATGGAATAACTTGGGGTATTATAAGTTGAAACTTTCAAGGTAGGTTAAGGGATGTTGAAGGGAGATTGGAAGGTAACCAGTTCTTTCTTTTTCTTGCTCTTTTTAGATGCTTCCTCTCCTTTACAATGATCAGTTCTTTTTTAATTTTCAATACGTTTAAATTAGTCTAAATATCTAATAGAACTATGCATCCAGGGATGCAATACCCCCATAAATCTGGGGAAAAGATTGTAAATTTTGCAATTTGCCTATTGTTTACATACAGGGTTTATCATTAAGAATAGGAGAAATGTTTGTTGTGGGTGTATCCGAACTTCGCTCTTACATTTTAAGAAAGATTTATTATATTAAGTAAGACCTGTTGGGGTGACAAAACCCCTCACATCTTTGGAAAAAGATTCTGAGGACAATCGACTGATTCTGGGTGTGTTCGGAACGGTTGAGAGTAATTAGTTAAACTGTTTCGAATGTTGAAGGACATTTAAAACTAAATCAAAAGATACTACGTGCACCCAGCGTATCAAAAAGGTGTGTGTGTAATCTGTCATGAACTACTGACAGTATTAAGCTTGAACCCTCAGGGTATGTTAAACAGTTCCAAAGCCAAAGAAGATTTGCTTGTAGATTAGTACCTATATTTCTCTGTTTGCTATGATTGTTTATTTAATTTTGGTTTGTTTTGGTTTTGATTTATTCTCTTAATAGTAGTTTCAGGTTGTTTTGAGTTTGAATTATTTTAAGAAGTTTTCTCTAATGGTCTTAAGTTTAAAATGCTTTTTTTACTTTTCTTTAAAAAAATTAATTTTTGGGAATTTTTTTTTTTAATTAATTGGAAAAATAATCAGTGTGAGTGTGGTAATTATAGAAGCCTTAGCTTAGTTTCCGTAGGAAGTAACCTGCTTAGTATGATGATACTTAGTATGATGATTTTGAGATTCTGTAGGTCATGTTCTAAGAGAAGAACAGTTTGGTTTTTGGTTGGGGAGAGGACGCATTCGGCTGGTAATTTTGTCTTTTTTTTTATTTACCATATCATCATGAGCTGCAACTGGTGACTTCTTAGGAACTAGGGTGTCAATATTGAATTCAGTGAACAGTTTCTGAACTAATACCTCGTATTTCACATGGTAAACTACTGTTGGGAGATCTTAAATGGAAGTTAAATTTAGGCAAGTATCAATTTTTCAAGGCATTTTCTAGTGACTTTGACAAAATAAATAAGATAATAGGAGTTAGAAACGGATGTTTGGTTCCCAAATCACCTCAGGCTTGGTTGAAGAAGGATTATTTCCTTCAGCATATCAGCGACGAATCCTTCATGTAGTTATAAGAATAGTTTTTAGGAGTGAGGTTGACGGAAGCTTCCCTTTTTTCTTAGCTTCCCGATTCTTCTTTCAAACTCTAATGGGTAAATAATGAGAACAAAATATAAATTTTATCAGCTGATATTTAGTTCGATAATACTGACAGGGCGTCCTGCATGTCCTAGAAAATCCATAAGACAGCTCTCAAGTCTCCTTTTGCAAGATGACATCATTTCAACCAAGAAGTCTTCTTAGTGTGTTAGTGAAATTTACAGTCCTGAAGACTGAATAATACTTTCCGTTTTTTAATCTAATTAATATTGATAGACAAAAAGGTTTTCCGCTCTTTAATTCTATGGTAATTTATACTGCCAGCCTTTTTTGTTTTCGTTGTTTAGATATGTATTTTTGGAGGCTTGGCTAAGGTTATTGACGGTAAACTTGGGTGGTTCAGGTTGATTTAAATTAAACTGTTCCGGTTTCCTACTACACAACTTCTTATTCTCAGAAAATCAATATTTTGGCGTGCTATTGAACTATTTTTGACCTTATTTTATAATAAAATCGGGTGGACATACGAATTTCTATCTTACTTTTTCGCATTTTATCATCTTCATTAATTTTTATTTCCTGAAAGCTCGAATTTCTTCCTAAGTAGTGTTTAGGTGGATTGATTGATGTCTTTATCACTGGAGCACATTTGAGCTGTAATGTCCCTGTAATGTCCCAATGAGCAGTAAATGTCCATAGATGTATGTATATTTTGTGAACCAGTAAAGCGAAACTGTTTACAACATTTTTTGCTTTTTCAGTCGAGGAAAAGTCTTACCGTATGTTTAAAAGCGCCCATACTTAAAAAAGAAGAATAGTGTCTATTGAAAAAGTCAAAAATAGAAAACAGTGATGATGGGAGTATGTTATTAGGAGAGACTCGCTGACACCCAATGCGATACAAATAGTCTATGGCGATGTAGAATATAAAGTAGTTGACATAAATCGGGAACTTTTTTTTTTTACTCTTTAATGCTTAGTGAGTGTCTTAGATTTAAACATAATTATGATCTTTTTCGGAATATTGATTGAAAGCTGTTACTTAAATGAGACGTACTCAGCTGGTAATTTAATCTTTTTTTATTCACTTATATTATTACGAGCAACAGCTGGTATCGTTATTTGCTATTTTCTCTCAAAGGAGTTCCTCTATTTCCATTTGAACTAGGAATTAGGGGGAGGGTACTAGTTTTGGTGTGATTCTAAATAATTTTAATTAGTTATTAATACCTATTTACCTATTTTTGGGGGTTATTAATATTTGAAGGATGAAAACTTAAAAATGCTCTAAGGTTCAGAGTTTTTTTTCCATAAATAAATAAATAATTTTTTTTTTTATTAATAAAATTTTATTTTTCCAATAAATAAATGCCTCACAGAGGTCCTGCAAACAAACAGTGCCGGATTTACCTAATTATCAGGTAAATAGGTAAAATAGGTAGAAAAAGGTCTTGTGCTGTAAGTAGGTTAGATAGAATATTTTCTTGTGGACCAAATATATATACGCGACCTAACCTAGTTTTATACAAGATTCCGATCATTTATGGAGTAGTTTGGGACATACGACTTCCTTTTATGGGTTAAGGCATATACTCCCTCTTAAAAAATCAATTTCATGACGCAGTTGGAGCCCCACATTAGAGACAGGGGTTTCTGTTAAAATTAATGTTATATTTTCATTGACAGTGGATTTCTGACTTTACAATATTGTCTATTTCTTAGCTAGGCCTATCTTAATATTCTATAGATTTTAGCTAAAATCAATAGATTTTATAAATTTGAATTTTGTCGAAGAGGAGTTAATTTCCGCTAATTGTTTTCTGTTTCAAAGTTTATTATTTTTTTTATCGTTGACAACATTGTTCATAAGAACCTAAGGCCAAATTTTAACCAAATAATGCTCATAGCAGCTAAAAAAAATTGCAGGAAAGCCGAGTTTTCAGATTATCCAGAGGGTTAAATATGTTTTCATTTTTGTGCCCTTGGTATTTCAACGAATCCGAAGCGGCACACAATGCTTATTCAGGAGTTTAAGGAAGTGAGACGTGTTATAGCTTTGTGGGTAACAAAGTTTGGTACTTGTGTCTTATAGCCACCACATCCAAGAAGTGAAGTTAGATTAATCCTAGTGACACAATTTTTACTTCATAATATAAAAAATGAATGTTGCTAACACATTTTGCATGCAGCTCCGCTACTCTTTAATCTCCCCCCTTCTTTTAATTTTTTTTCCCATTTTTTTTTTAGAATGAAGCCTAAAACACAAGAGCAGTTTTATTAGAATATTCAGCTTTTTAAAAGTGATAAAAATTTTAGTTGAAGAGAAAAGGTACTAAGCTGGGGGTGGGGATAACCTCTTCATATACGGAATAATTTCAGTTCGTTTTGAATTTTAATGTTGCTTCTTACTTTCAGTTGGAAGAACCTGTTGTTCTTTTCATTTAATTAGACGTTTAATCCAAGTGTGATTAGATATTAAATGTGTGGAGCAATGCTGGGGGGAGGGGGAGGACTTAATCTATTGAGTGTACATTACTATAACTGTATTTTCGTGGAGCCCCCATTGAGCTGTAAATGTCCATTGATGTATATTTTGTGAACCAGTGAAACATGACTGTTTACAGTATTTTTGTGCCTTTTCAGTCATGGAGAAGAGTCTCACCATACATTGAAAATAATTCAAATTTCAAAGAAGAAGAACAGCGAATATTGAAATAGTCAAAAATGGATAACAGTGATGATGGCAGCATGCTATTAAGAGAAAAGAAGAGACTCACCGAAACCAATGAGATACCAATAATCTGTAGCAGTGTAGAATATAAGGTAGTTGACATGAATCGGGAACAGTTTTTTTTATTATTATTATTATAAATAGAGGATTATTGAGTGTCTTAGATCTAAAAAGAGGTATGACTATTTTCGGTAACTTGATTGAAAGCTGAAACTTAATGAGACGTACCTAGCTGGTAATTTTATCCATTTTATTTTCTCATAATATTAGGAGCAACAGCTGGTATCATTCCCTGCTTTTTGCTCTCAAAAGGAATTTCACTATTTCCATTTGAACTAGGCATGAGGCTACTAGTTTTGGTGTGACATGGGCATGCAGTTGCGACTCTGAGAATCAAACTAGTTTTGGGGGAGTTTGTTGTAAACTTATTAAATAAACTAAACTTATTAGTTTGGGGGAGGCTACTAGTTTTGGTGTCACAGGTACATATGGTGTAAATAACTTGTAATTGTGACTTATGATGGTGGGGAGGGGGTTACGTGATAGGATCTTTCCATAGAGGAATTTATAATGGGGGAAGAGAATTTTCATGAAGGGAGCGCTGGATTCTCCAGCACTATTTAAAAAACAATGAGAAATTCGTTTTAAGTTTTAATGTCGCTCCTTACTTTCAGTAGAAAAAAACTTTTTTTTATTTCATTTCTTAACATTTGTGGATTAATGCATGTTTTGATTTTGGCTCACCGTACATGAATAATTACAACAAAATTTGCATATTAATTTTCCATTTTTTGGCTAAATGGCTTTCTCAAAGTTTTGATCGGACGATTTTGAGAAAAAATGGGGAGGGAGGGGGCCTAGTAGCCCTCCAATTTTTACGGTTACGTAAAAAGTCCAATAGAACTTTCAATTTTATTTGAAGAACGTTTTTTATTTGTAATAAATATACGTAACTTACAAATCAACTTACGCAATAAACTTCCATATTTGTATATTTTTATTACCTGTAAAAGGGGGTTTGTCCCCTCTTCAATACCTCGCTCTTTATACTAAACTTCGAATTTTAATCCAATTCTTTAAGAATTACCCCCAGAATCAAAAATGCCGTTTAGTTAGAATAAATATCTCTTTTGAAATTACTAAAAAAACTTTAGCGTTAAGAGCGAGGTATTGAGGACGGAACGAACACTCTCAAATACATGATAATTTCTCTTCGTTTTAAGTTTTAATGTTACTCTTTACTTTCAGTTGAACAAACTTGTTTTTGTTTTGTTTTTTATTGTTTTAAAAAGTAGAGTTGTGAGAAAGAGTTAAACTTTAGCGTAAAGAGCGAGGCGTTGCGGAGGGGACAACCCCTTTCATATACGGAATAATTTCTGTTTGTTTTAAGTTTTAATGTCGCTCCTTACTTTCAGTTAAAAAAAGTTTTTTTTTATTTAATAGTTCCGGTAAGTCTATAAGCCTTTCATCGCGTAGACGGTTGATTAAACTTAAAGCAAGAGTAGAGTGGCAAATCACATAATAGTTCCACCAGGGTACACAGAGTAAGAGGAGACTCCCATTTACCGATGGAGTATCGGCTGTTTCCTTTTCGCGTGGACAGGGGCTTAGCCCTATAGCTTTTCTTTGCATAAATGCCCTATTAAAAATCTACATTTAAACGAACATATGCAACGCATATACAGCCCTCATTCGAACCTATGCAGTCTTCTTCCGTCCTTAATGGCTGTTTAAGATTAACAGTAGTAACACCTATATTTGGTGGAATTATAATGTTAGTGGAATGGACATGGGATAAAACCATCCTCAGACTCTCTGGGGACTACAGCTAAACCTTTCAAAGGTTAACCTTTCAAAGCCTCCTCCCTCGAGAAGTGATGCATTCAGATAAGTATTGCCAAGTGCGGCTGTACAGTTTAGTCAAGGGCACTAGGGGGAGGCATGGGGAGCAATCGTTCCCTATATTTTGAAACATATCCTTATTTGGCATTTCCAACTGATAAAAAGAAAAAGCCCAAGCCCCCCCCTAAGATTCTCAAAATTGATTTTTTTTCACTCAAGAAAAAGCCGAAGAAAATAAAAAATGCCCTCCCTCCCAGATTTGTAAAGCTACTTTTTGTATGTTTATTTAAATAAAAATCAAAAAGATCTCCCCCTCCCCTTAAAATTTGTGAATTAACACCCCTGATTGTACTGGTTTCAGGCGGTTTTTGCTGTGATTGGCTATTAGTACCAGTAGCAACCAGTAAACTTAAAGTGACTTTGTCAATTTTCCGTCAATTAAACGATATGATTTTTTTATAATACTGATCAATTTTGTTTACTATTAACATTGTAAAATAATCGATATAATTCTGCTCAATATCTTAATTTTGTTATTTCTCTGACTTAACACCACTTTAAAACTTTGTTTTCTTGAATTAAAAGAGAAAAATAGTTTATTTCTTACTGAATTGTTTATGCCTCGATTATAATACTATAGAATATTTTGGATAGAAATACAAAGAGGAAAAACGGAGCTATTCTCGGGCCATGAAAATATTATTCACTTAGAAGCAACCGAATGTGTGAGAGAAATTTCTCATGTGATAGGTACAAATTACTAGTGAAATAGTTGGTGCGAATTTGCCCTTGGTTATCAGTCAGAAAAATAATATGCATGCTAAAAGAATTTTGTTTTATTGAAAGAAATTTAAAGGGGAAACCTAGGATTGACTTTTTGCTTTTACAGAATGTGTCTGCGCATTCGTAGGTAATCGATTAGTTGAAGCATAGTTCTGTAACTTATAGGTCAAATTTTTAAATGTTAAAAATTATTCATTACAAAACAGAAATTTTTTGATAAATGCAAACATATTTTAGATAAGATCTACCATTTTCTAAATAGCTATCACAAGCCTGGCTGAGCTTAACTTGTATTTTGGGGTTAACACAGAAAATAGAAAACTTTTAAAAAGGTTGGAAGGTTAAAACCATGAAAAAGGTTTAAAAATGCTTACACATTTAAAAATAGCAAAAGAATGCACCGTAGTTTTAGCAAAATATAAAAAAGATAACAGTTAAATAAAAGATTAAAAAACATGTATACACATACACAGGCCATAGTATGTCATGAAAAATAAAACAGATTAGACTGGCAAATTCTAAAAAGGCCAATTAAAACTCAAAAAGAAGGAGCTTAGTGAATATTTATAAACAACAAGCAGTAAATTAGTTGTGTATTTTGTGAATATTTTGACTGATATAAGGGCATTTTGATTTCGTATTTTGAAGTTGAAAAATAAGACAAGAACAGCCTGATTGATGGTCCAGGATGGATCAGGTCTGAGTAAGGAGGATCTTTTGAGGGAATTATTATCCATGAAAACGTTTTTACTGCAATTTTTTGAAAACAGAGACAAAAATTATGTCTCCTGCATAAGGCCTTCTAAACTAAATGTATCTGAGAAGAATAAAATGGACTTAGAAAATTATTCGCAAGGCTTTTCGTTGAATAGATTTAATATTTTCTGACACTTATTAGTTGATCTTGAATTTGTTCAGCTATTGGCTTCTTTCAATACCAAAATAGTTAGAAAAGGGTCTTCTGCTGTAAGTAGGTTAAAAAGAATATTTTCTTGTGGGCCGAATAAATGACCTAACTTAGTTTTATACAATATTCCGACCATTTACGGAGTAGTTTGGGACATTCGATTTCCTTTTATGGGTTAAGGTATACACTCCATCTTTAAATAGCAATTTCATGACGTAATGGGAGCCCCGCATTAGGGAGAGGAGGTTTTGGTAAAATTAATGTTATATTTGGATTCATAGTGGATTTCTGACTTAGGACTTAGGATTTCTGACTATTTCTTGGCTAGGCCTATCTTAATTATTTATAAAATAAACAATTCTTACTTCATAATATGATGAATAATTTTGCATGCAGATTCGCTATTCTCTATCCCCCCTCCTTTTATTTTCAATGCATTTTCTCACCCATAACTTGTTTTTTCAATTTGTGTTTCGTCACAGTTGATTCAATTTACAGTTACACAGTTTGAAAAAAGGGAGACGCATTGCGAGAATAGCTGGAAAATATATAATTTGGGATATATATTTGCACATAAGAGGGGGGGGGGGGCATTAAAGTGTAGTGGATCTGCATGAAAAATGTGTTAGCTAAAATTATTCTGAATATTCTGATGTAAGAATTGTTGCATTAGGATTGACCTAACTTCACTTCTTAGGTGCAGTGGCTATAAGATACAAGTACTCATTGTTTGTATCGATATCATATTTTAAATTTAAGGAATTGTGACAACAATTTATTTATTGACGATGCAGAAATTCATGGCATATTTCATGGCGAGGTATATAATTAAAGAAAAGAGAGGAAAATACAGAAAGGAACACATATAAAAATTCATTAAGGTTAATTTTACCTATCAATGGCCACGAGCCTGAGAAAATTTGCCTGGTTTCGAAAGATCCCCATAGAATCTACATAAAAATCACATGATCAGATTCAACGTTTCAGAGAACCCTACTATACAGATTTCAAGCTCATATCTACAAAAATGCGGAATTTTGTATTTTTGTCAGCAGAAAGATCATGGGTGCGTGTTAATTCTTTTTTTCCTACGAGTGGTCGTATCGACTGAATGGTCCTAGAACATAGTGAGAGGAAATTAAAAGTTCAAGTGCCTTTTTTAAGTGACCGAAAAAATTCGTGGGCAATTAGGCCCTTTCCTCGCCCCCTTTTCCCTAAAACGTCCGATCAAAATTTTCAATCAATCAATCAATCAATCAACCAATTTATTAATACTAAAGAAAACTATTACAAAAGTAAATCAGTTAATAGGCCCAAGAAGCTATGCTTGTAATGGGCCACAGAGAACAAAAATAAAACACTTATAAAATATATACAAAAAAAAAAAAAAAAAAAAAAAATTTAAAACAAGAGAAGTGACATACAAATTGGGATAGAATTAAAAGAGAGACAAAATTTATTTAACTGGAAAGACCCGACGAAATAATGCCTTTGCAGAACGAAAAAGAGGGACATCCAAAGGGATGGAGTTCCATAATAGAATTGACTGATATACAGGAGAACTCTGAGCTGCTGTAGAGGATCGTTTTGGTAAAATGAATCGTCGAGAAGAATTACACAAAGAAGAAAAGTACCTACCTGAGCCTGTCCTTGAGAAAAACTGCTGCAGAGTCGGTGGAAGAGTACCTAGAAAAGCAGAATGCGCTAAATAAAGAGTACTTTTACCTATAATATGATCCAGCGGAGCTATTCCAGTATCATTATAAAGATCAGAGGAAGGGTAAAGCCGAGGGAGAAGAAAAGTAGCCTTTACTGCCCTATTTTGGGCTCTTTGAAGTGAGCAGAGAAGAGATTTATTAGTATTGCCCCAGACAGAGCAGCAATAAGAAAGGTAAGGATGAATAAAAGCATGATAAAGAGAAACCATAATATCAGGAGGAAGAAATGAATTAATCCGGTGCAACATTGAAGACTGGTGGAGGATTAAGGAACGGGTGTGAGTTATATGCGGTTTAAAAGAAAGAAAACAGTCAAGATACACACCAAGAAGTTTCACCATAGTAGCTTGTGGTATAATATCATTCCCAAAAGTCAGGGTGATTGGCTCCCGTACGTCTCGCATGCGGTAAGGGGTCCTAAAGTTGACAATGACACTCTTTCGGCTGTTAAGAGCCATACTATTTGACCAGCACCCATTCTTTACTTTATCAAGAAGACCTTCAGCTATAGAAGTGGCAGATGGCAGGTCCACTGCAGCAATGAAAAAATTACTGTCATCAGCAAAAAGAACAGGGTGAACATGGGGATGAAGACCTTCAACAAGATCATTAATGTAGATTAGAAACAAAAGTGGTCCAAGCACAGAGCCTTGTGGGACACCTTTCAATACAGGCAAAGTAGTGGAAGAAGTATGGTTAACCAAAACATACTGAGATCTATCTGAGAGGTAGGACCTAAACCAATCTAGTGGGACTCCATGCACACCAAATAAGGATAGTTTAGACAGAAGAACATTGTGGTCAACCATATCAAAGGCTTTTGAAAAGTCAAGAAATAGACCCAAAACACACAAGCCCTTGTCCAGATTAACACGCACAAACTCTGTAGCATCAGTAAGTGCATGTAAGGTAGAGAATGAGGGACGAAAACCATACTGATGGTTAGTGATGAGAGAATTTCCATCAGTCGAATTAGTACTAAATACAAATGAAGAGAGTCGACGATACACTACTTTTTCAACAACCTTTGAGATGACGGGAAGAAGAGAAATAGGTCTGTAGTATGAAATTAGAGACGAATCACCTTTTTTGTGCAAAGGTAGAACAGTAGCAACTTTAAATGAATGAGAGAAAATACCAGAAGAAAGAGAGAGGTTAGTTATGTGTGAAATCGGATGAGAAACAAACTGACTAATTTTTTTAAGGACATTATTACTCAAACCAAAACTATCAACTGAACGACTGCTAGGAAGCTGGGAAATAATACTAGAAATCTCAGTAGTACTACATGGGGAAAGGAAAAAAGACTTCTCTGCCAAGGGAAAACAACTTACTCTACTCGGGGGTGGAATTAGAACTGAAGGAAGGGTGGTGAAATACGAATTGAAGGCACTCGCTGTGGATTTTTTGTCCACAACAGAACCATCAGCATTTCTATAAAGACATGGAGAGGAATGTTTGAGTTTCTTGCGAGAGAGAGCTTCATTAATTACAGTCCAAACCTTTTGCAAATTCCCCTTGCATTCATTAATTCGACGCGAAAAATTCAGCTTTTTTGCTAAACGAACTGAAGAAGTGAGCACATTTTTGTAATGTTTATACTTCAAAAGATCATCCTGTGTCTTACTTTTACATGCAGCCTTGAACAAAGACGCCTTCATATGGGTTGCATTGATCAGACCTCTAGACATCCATGGGCATTTGGGTGTAAAATTCCTTGGCTTATTTCTAAGAGGAAAATGCTTATCCAACAGAGTTCCCATACGACACAAAAATAATCTAGTTGCACAATCAGCATCATTATCTTCAAGAACACTAGACCAATCATTACTCTGAAGACTATGTATTAAATTAGAAATTTCTTTATCTGTAAAAGTTCTAAAAGAAGACTTACCTTTCTCATCCACAGTAATCTCAGTTTTAGGCACAGATAGTGATAGATAAATAGGAAAGTGATCAGAAAGATCAGTGAAAACAAGACCAGAAGAGAACTTCAAATTAGGAGAATGAGAAACGAAAATACTATCTATTAAATTGGTAGAATTTTTTGTAGGGTCAATACGAAAAGGAAAAAAAAATTGAAGGAAGTAGCCCTGAAGAAGAAAATACATCAAAAAGATGGTCACATTCATCATTTGATCCAACTTTTAACATATTACAATTAAAGTCTCCCAAAACACAAATTCGTTTTTTAGAGAAAGTCCCCACACCGGAAAGCTGATCAAGCAAATCACAGAACAGATGTGTTGGAAAAGGAGGGGGCTTATAAAACAAACAAACAGTATCTCATGCAAACTGGCTTTTCAGATCAATGATCAATGACAAGAGAATAAACTGTCCTACTATTAGACACTACTGATGTAAACAAGGATTCAAGGTCAGATCTTCTACAAAATTCAATATTAAATTTTATAAACAAAGAAATACTCCCAGAACATTTTGTTACCATTCTAGGGACGTGAATAGCAATATAACCATCCATATCATAAACTGTAAAATTATCACTATCAGATAACCATGTTTCTGTCATTTTTCCTGTCACAGGAAAAATTAATTTATCCAAATTAATATTGGAAAATCAGTGCTTCTGGGTTATATAACATTAAAAAAAATGGGTTTATAATGAAACAGTAAGTTTGAGATCAATGTTATAAGGTATTTAAGGTCTGAGACCAATGTTTTTAGCCTTTTTTATACCCCATATTTAGGTCATTTTTAAGAGGTCAAAAAGTGCTTAAATCTGAATTTGAGGTAGAAGCGATTATTACATTTGTAAAGAGCATAAAAAAAGGCATCGAGTGGTATATTCACTTTATACGAAAGCCAGTTATACTGTTTGCTATAATTTTACTGTATAACAGCCAAAAAGAAAGTATTTTTTCGGCTACTCGGTTAAATTCTGAATATTTTTTTTATCTATTGAGGTTGGGTATTCTTAGCTTGGATACTCTTATACTTTCTTTTTGTCTGCTATACTTATATACTTTCTTTTTGGCTATTATACTTACAATTTGCTACTTGTCAGATTTGGCTACTCAGTTACTCTGTATACTTTCAATTAAAAAAACTTGTTATGACGCTTGGTACTTTTAGTGTTGATACTGTTTTGCTTTCTTTTTGGCTACTATACTTACTATGCCTTCTTTTTGGCTGTTATGCTCACATTTAGCTACTTGGCAGATTTTGTTACTCAGTTAGTTTCTAAACATTTTTTCTCTATTGACGCTGGGTATTTTTTTGTGGATACTGTTATACTTTCTTTTGGCTACAATACTTACATACTTTCTTTTTGGCTATTATACATACATTTGGCTACTTGGATTTGGTTACTCAGTTACCCCGTATACTTTCAGTAAAACGTTTTCTTAACGTTTTTTCTCTATTGACGCTGGGTATTTTTAGCTGGGATACTATTATACTTTCTTTTTTGCTACTATACTTTCTTGTTGACTGTTATACTTACATTTGCCAACTTGGCAAATTTGGCTACTCTGTTAATTTCTGAACTTTTTTTCTCTATTGACGCTGGGTATTTTTTTTAGCGTGGATACTGTTATACTCTCTTTTTGGCTACTATACTTACTATAATTTCTTTTTGGCGGCTATACTTACATTTGGCTACTTGACAGGTTTGGCTGCTCAGTTAATTTCTGAACATTTTCTTCTCTCTATTCGCTGTTTATATGTAGCGTGGATACTGTTATACTTTCATTTTGGCTATTATATTGGAATGCTATACGAAAAGGTAAAGTTTAGAAAATATCTCCAGTTCGTGTATATTCAAACTTCATTAATTTGACCTAAGCTAAACTGGTCTCTTTCTTGCCTATTTCCAAAGCTTCACACACGATATCCTTGTCGATCCTGTAGTTTGTGTGGCAAATACACTTATCTTCTATTGACGTTGACTCTTGGTTATAGTTTAGATACGCTCGATAATTCCTTGTTAGTAGGCAGCGATCAAACAGTAGAATTTTGTCAACCTTAAAGAATTGTCTTATTTGGTGAAATATTGCGTCAATTAGTGATCGGTCTGGTGTAGAACACTGAAGAGAGTCGTAGAACATTGATTCATAGTAGTAAATCATTTCGATTTGATTAGCACAGCTTACTATTTCGGCCTCTTCTAATTACCTTGGTGTCGCTGACGGCCAATGTAATGCCAAAATTCGATAGAACAATGGTAACTAGGAAGACGAACATTAGAAATATGTACTCGGATACAAATGATTTTTCTTTGAATTTCAGGTTAATATAATTTAGCTCTCTTGTCATCATCACGAAACATTTTTTTATCGACCTAAAAATTTTAGCTTTGAATTTTTTGCTTTGAAAACAGTATAGGCCATATTTTTAGTCACGAATTTATCTAGAACTGGCGCAATAGGCGTAGGTGTTTGGATATTCGCCGTCGCGTTCGTTAGTCTAAGGCTGTTCACCGACAACACCTGTTCTTTCTGAACATATGTAGCCATTTTCTTTGCTACATCCAGAACAGTAGTACCCAGGTCAGCTCCAGGGTCCTGTTTCACTAAAAAAATTAAATTAAAATAAAAAGAAAGAATCAAGCAAACGCTCTCGTTCGTAATCGTCAAGCTTTTCCTCAATAGTAGCAACTCGAAGCTCTATTGACTGAATCTGGCTATTCAAAACAATTTTTCAACTTTCTCAAACTTTCCGTTGTATTCTAGCGTGATCGAATCATAAATTTCCGAAACAATCAGTTCTGGGTTTAGAGTGGCTTGCTGTGATGAGCCTTCTGCTCCTGCCATGGAAGTAACTTTTTCTCAATTTCTTTAGCTAGGCCAGCCTTAAGCTTTACTACTTCGTTTTGTGCTAAAGTAAGCTGATTTCGAAGCTCAGAAGTTTTGCTCGAGGCAGTTCAATCAGTACCTGGGCTATTTGTAGCTTGCTTTTTATGAAACTGGAAATAAATATCAGGGGAGGATGCACACTCTCGATAAGCATGATTGACGCCCTTAGTTGTACTTTCCGAAGTTTTCAAGCGTTTGATATCATAAGACAGAAGATTTGCTTCCATCACAGTCTGAAAGTCATGAGATTCGTAGCAAAATACAACGAATTTTGGTGCAGACTGTTCTCGATTTGTAATGCTAACAATCTGAACTGGCCAGAGGGGGTATCCCTTTAACTGAGCTACCGCTAAATCTCCCTTCTGAAACTGTACCATAGTGAAAGTAATAATATAACAAATCTTAAAGTTTACTTATCTTAATCTTAAAGAAAGTTTACTTATCTTTAGTGGACAGGGTCACGTTATGCGGTGGCAGACACCCTTGTGGAGGGGGCCCGGTGGAACGTGGGAGCCTGTCAAATTTTTCCGCCATGCTCTGACATCCCAAATTGCTGCACTCAAATTATCCAAATCAAATCCAATCAAATTTATCTGTATTCAAAAACTTCTCAGCAAAATCCAAAGATAATTAACTTCTCGACCAATTCTGCAGGATTTATATTTCAAAAGTCAAACTAATTGAATGCTGGATTAAGTATTTCACAATTTCAGTGATATATATTCCGCATTTTTAGATGCAGTCCTTTTCTTTTTTTTTCTTCCTATAGAAATCAGGCTAGTGTCTGTAATTTCCTTTCTCGTTCTTATCACCTTTTTCTTATGGAAAACCACACTGTCCTATAATGTCCAGAGGCTGTGTCGCCCTCTGGCGACTTGGTGCTGTGGTGAGCTGTTAGTATTTCGTAAATATTTGACACTAAAACTAACTTTGAAAAATATTAGAAAGCCCAATTTTAATTTTTTACAATCTGAGGTTTATGCAAACTGCTAGTTTGCTGCAGTTGTATTTGTCAGTTTCGTCTTCTAGTACGTCTTGTTTCGTGGATCTGGTATTCTTTGTTTTTTCAACTGAAGAGGCACATATTTTTAAGGAATTGTATTTCTTTTATACCACTTTGTTTAACATAATTCTTTTTCCAAGCCACTTTGTATGGTAAATTTGGTCTTAGGCAAAATTGGACTGAATGGAACCCACAATATTTATTATGAGTCAATAAATAAACTGTAATAAGCTAATTAAAAAGTCAAAAAGAAGAAAAAAATCGGTCAAACTAAACTTAAAATAAATACAAGTCAGAAAAAGACACTGCAATAAAAACAAAAGGGAGAAACTAGTTGGGTATTTTATTCATTTTTTCATCACAGACAAAATCCCATCACAGACAAAATAGTTTCAGGTACCCTGAAACTAGGAAAATGGGAAAGCATGCAGAAGAGGGACTGCCAGGGGAGGGGAGGGGTAAGGCTTCTAGGTTTTTGTGTCTGTTGGAATATCAAGATTTCTGCTATTTACTAATTTTTTTGTTTTACATAGATTTAAACCTTTGCTACATTTGCTAAAGCCGAAATACGATTAAGTATCAGAAGCCAATTCCCAGAACATTTTAATTTCTAGTTCATTCATACTGTATGCTCTTTTTGTAGATTTTTTAAGCAGTGATACAACCTGTATATATTTTCATGTATATCCCTTTACTTCAAAAGGAAAAATATAAATCTGAGGAAAGATCGTCAACGCAGTTACGTAATTGATCTCAGTATAGATTTGTAAGGTTTTAGTGCTCTTTTTAGTACTTAAACATTGCTAACCTACACTGTCAACCAAAAGAAAGAAAGATTCTCTGCACTAATTTTAACAAAAATGAGTGTAACGTTTTCAATCAGTATGGTTTAAAAGGAAATCCTCCAATAGATGATTGCGAAACTGATAGAAGTTTTGTCAGGGTTCCAAGATGAGCTGATTCCATTGTTTGGAGTTCCGTATTATGTCTGTTACAAGAATGGGTTCCAAATCGATCTGCATTGTTGCTCCGTTTCCTGATTGTGTCTAAAAGTGCATTAAGCTTAAGCTGCTCGAAATTATTCTCAAATATCGAGACTTTAGAAGAAAGTTAAATTTCAGATTTCAACTGTAGATTTTCTAGCCTTCTATGTAAAAAGTGTAATTGAGAGTCTGGCATTACACTGGTAAATTGGCAAATTAAAACTGAAATTGAAGACGGCTTTATATTTTCTGACCGATGTCTTACTTCTGTTAGAACTGGCTTTTCATGTTAACAATAGCTAAAACCTAATTAAAAACAAACTTCGGCCCATAGTAACTCGGCTCATTGGTCTTGGATAGTCATGCGAATGTTTTTCTATTATCTATTGTCAAAATCTCCTTTTAAAAATATTCGTCATGGGAAGATCCTTTTCCTCTTTCTCTAGCATGAATGCCATAATCTGTATCGACTGTTGGGGTTTTGCTTTTCGTTTAGTAAGGATTTCTCCAAAGGATGTTGTTTTTGTTACTGTTGCAAATCTAGTCCGTATCCATCTTGTAAATTTCGCTGGTTCTTGGTGGGTTATTTTGTTAGCACTTCGTGATGTTTCATGATTGATTTCAATTTGGTCGGGGACCATATTTATGGTAGTTTCCAATACTGAAGATTGCAATTCTTCGGGTGGCGTATCAGATTTTGATGTGGTTGTTGGGATAGAAGTTTCGATTTCGTTCGTCGTTGTGTTCATTTTTGGGTGGGATTGTAGGGTTACTTTCAAATAATTCTGTCTTTGTTTCAAATACTGTTTCTATTATTGTTGTTGTTTCAACTTCTGATTCAGTTGTTTCGGTTTGTGTTCGTTTGGAATTGGTAACTTGGTTTCTGGTGTTTCTTGGGGGTTGCTTTTACCATCTTCGTTCTCTGTGTTATCCTGTGAAACTTCTACATGTCATAATTCCTAGAGGAATGTGCATATACCTGGTAACTCTCTACTGGCCACAGTCTCGTCTGAGGTTTTTTTTTTGGTTTTATCTCTCTTTGTTGTTTGAACTCATTGAACATGGATAATTTCCGTTGTAGAATTTCTTTTCTCTGGTAATAACAATAATAATAATATTTATTTATCACCCACTTACATCACAATATAAACAGTGCAGTAAACGCACATATAAAAAATACTATTCAAAAACGAAAATCAACAATAACAATACATATAATTGTTAGCAATATCAATTAAACAATAATAACATTAAATAAATGAAATTAATAAAACAAACGAATCAAACCACAGTGAGGCGACAAACACCGATAAGCTGCTCCCTAAAGCTTTTCGTGTAAATCTGTCAGCTTGTCAGTATTACTCGGAGGGTAAAACTTGTTATCAAACCTGCAAATATAATTCAACTCGAGTGTACGATCGGGTTTTGTTCCTAGTATAAATTGTACAAGGTCATGGAACCTGTTCCCAGAAGAACTAAATAAATTATATAATGTATTGAATGTAAAATCATATATAAAAAACGACTACTTGTTTGTTTTAACATTTACTCGAAAATCCAGAGGTGCTGACGTACTAACGTCCGCAGTTTGCTGTGCCAGGCAATTACCAAGACGACCACAACATCTACCACATGTGTCGATCAGCAGGACACAGAATGCTCCAACCTGCAAAGGAAAGAAATATTTACCAATAATTTCTAAATAATAATCTCGTCCTAGATTTGAAACTGCTGTTTTTTAATATTTTTACTAAGAAAAAAAGAAAAAAAATTCGGTACTTGTATCATTTAGCCCCGACCTAATATTCTTCATTTAAGTAGAACCTGCTTCTCTGACGTTCACCCTAGTGAAATATACCACAGTAAGATTTAAAATAAAACACTTTAGAAACAAATTTGGGCTATATTTTTGGATATTAGGTGGGATTAAAGTACAGTGGGTCCCACATGCTTGTTATTTTTCGATTCCTATACCAAAGAGGAAGATAGGGAAGATATTTAAAAAACAAAAATAGGCCACTTGAATATCTCTATTCGAGTGAGACATTTACAAAAACGAAAATAGGCCACTTAAATATCACTAAAATCCTTATTCCCAAAATAGGATAAAGCCCAGAAGGGTAATGGGTTTACGGGGCTTTTAGTAGATTGTGGGAAAGAATATTCACTTGGAAAATTCTCGATATCCTTTATGGACCTTTTACTTTTGTTTTCTCTTGTATCGGTTCCTAGTGCCATATTACTTTAGTCCATCTTTATCGAAATAATCAGTTATAAATGTTGACAAGTTTTGGGATCATAGGTAGCGGGATTTCTTTCCAATTTATCTTGTAAGTTCCTTCTAGAATGTAGACCTTATCCAATCTTAAAAATTGAAATATGGGTTCCTTAAGTTCGTCAGTATTTTTCTCTAATCTAATGACTTATTGAAATAATGTTTAGAATGGTTTAGGGTCTAATTTCATGATTATCTTCCAAGCATTATGATTGGCTGGTAGAGAATATAGAAGAACACCTTCTTTGAATATAGAAGAACACTCAACTAATTGTACTGCATCTTCGAATGCTTGTTTCATCAACAGCATCACAAAACTGGTACACAAATAAGCGCAAGGAACTATTTTATGAAAAGAACGAAGCGTATGTTCAATTAATTGTATTGCTTCTTTGAATGTTTGTTTCATCAACAGTATCACAAAACTGGAAATAGGCCATCGTTATTGGATACAAGGAAAAAAAAGGCAGGAACTCAACAGATGAATATACGACTGTGATCTGAAAAAAGGAAAGAGGACTGGAATTTTTTTTTATTGAGTATATATGTGGTCAACTCAAAAAAAAGGAAAGGAAAAAAATTCACATGTTAAAAATATAACTTCCCTCTCTTTACCGGATGAGGTAAAGTACATAGTTATAGCTCATGGTACAACTTTATATGTTCACTAATGTACAACCTTATATGTGTCGGATCTTAATGATCGGATATTAACGAAATTTGATATTTAGAAGAAACTCGTGTCTCAAAGCACTCATTTTAAATCTGACTGGATCCAGTTACATTGGGAGGAGTTGGAGGGGGAAACCAGAAATCTTGGAGAAGGCTTAGAATGGAGAGATTGGGATGACACTGGGAAGAATAAGCACAAATTCGAGATACGTCCTTAACATAACCAGACTGGATTCGCATTTTGGGGAGGAGTTGGGGGGGATTTCCAGTGCTTCGGTGAGTTCGGTGCATCTGGATGTGCTAGTTTTTATTCTAAGACAATATAACGTTAATAAGAACACAATGCAATTTCTACACATGCATAGTTTACACATGCAATACGAAATAGGCAAAACACATGTTTATATTAATACAAATCAACAAGGTTAGTAGCTAAAAAGAGCGCCCAAAGATTTAAGTTGTTAAAAAACCTTTTTGAGAAGCTACCTGAATGGCTCAATATATCCTTAATATATCATTTTAAGGGAATGTAATACCTAAGAGACTTGGCCTGTCTCGTCAATTATGAGGCTTTTTAGTTTGTCTTGTCAAACTATGGCTCTTGTTGAATTTCGCTTACCATTTTTTTTGGCTTGTACAAATATATATTCCGTGTGTTGTCTAAAGTGAGAATTTATGTTGAGTATTTCCCATTTTACGAAATCTGCTTCGGTTACTCGTATTTTGGATGCTTTGCATTTCGGTTGTCCGCCATATAAGGTAGGGAAAAAGCTTATCTCGCAGTCTTTTTTCATAGAAAAGAGCTTGAACTCTACTTTGTAATCCTAGCGCTGTGCATATTTCATCGATGAGGTCTTTGGCTTCAGGGATTAAGAATGTATCATAATTTTACTCCATTTCTGGAGTGTCTTTGACTTCTTCCCATGAAGGAGCATTTATGTCGGACGGAGCTTCTTCAGTATTTTAGGTGTTATTTAAAGTTTCTGGTGTTTGAGATCTTTCGTTTGTGTTCTCTTTTGTGTGGTGAATCGGTAAGCGTAGAGATTATTTCGGTAACGTTGACCTTGAAGGCTTAAACAAGTCTCTTCCTGTGGTATCTCTTTGTCATCAGATAGAACAGGTTCGAATTCGTTTCTGATCGATATATCCTGTTCTTTGTAGAGATCACTTGTTGAGTTGAGATGATGTAATGCGTGTAAAATCTTTTGTCGTCTGATGTTTTCTTGTCGATAGTCGTGATTATATGCTAAATTTCATGCGAGCCAAACCAAATAATTGCCAATAAACAAAGAACAGCAAAATCGTAACTAGTTCCGAGTCTAATTTTAGGTTCTGACCTTGTCATAAGTGTCATATGAGCTCTTGGCTCTTGTTTCTTATTTTTTGTTCCATTTACTGTATTTTAGCTATTTTGTTTCTTGGATTTTACTTTCTTGCTTTTCTTGTCTTAGATAGTTCCTTGATTTTCTATCACTTTTTCTTATGTAAATAACAAATAGACAAGAGGCTTCCTTTAGGATGGAGGATTATTTGAGTTACACAATTAAGCAATTTTCTTAATACCCTATTAACCTATGATTGTTAACATGAGTCAAATAAGACACTCAATATATCAAATCGAATAAGGTGAAATGAAGCAATTATGATATATGGTGAACATTCTTTCTTTGAGGTATCAAATAATAATTTTTCACAGTGTTGGAACTTATTTTTTAGAATGAAATGAGGCTCAGCCGGCTCATCCATTTTGCTGTTGTGTGAGGTTAGTCATTAGTTCAATTCTACAAACTATTTCTGCTTCAGGATGTAGTTGTACGATTAAGGGAACTTTAGTGTCGCACTACACGATTTACTTGCGACACTGTTCATGTCACCTATATGTTTCTGCTTTATCCTTTTTTGGCATTAATTCGATATAATTCGAGTTTGCTTTTACAAGATAACCCTTTACTGTAGATTAAGTAATAAGTGCAACGAGTTGCTATAGTTTGTAATAAATTCTAAATTTTTTCAAAGAAACGCTCGGTTTATCCCATGATTATCTGCTGATATTTTTAATATGGGCTTATCCTCGGGTCGTACAGTATATTCTTCAAACAATGACATATTTGTGCTCATAAATTTCAATTCCAAAATTATATTATATATGGCATATTGGCTGGTTTTTAAGTGCATTAAATATATTAGTAATTGGTTTAAAATGACAAGACTGTTCAATGTGGTGGCGATATCCCATTTTTTGCATGTTTTTCCGAATAACAGCGACACCATTCAGCTAGCGAAAGAAATTTCTCATGATTTTTACAAATGGTAAAAGTTAGTTGGACATGCGACTCATAACAATATTTCTGCTCATGTACTAATATTGAAACCAGGAATGGCTTTGGATCCGAAGTTTTCATCTTCTTTGAAGAAATTTCGAATGATTTTCTTTATATCTTGACAATCGCGTGTGGTTATATGGAAAGCTTGAGTTTTTGTTATTGGGAATACGTAGGTAATGTTCAAGCAATTTTCATGCAAGGTCTTAAGAAAGTTGCTTCACTCGACAAATGGTATTCCTAATCTATCAAGAAACTTGAAAGACAAGGTGGTGTTTCAGAGGAGGTGAAACTGAGGACTTAAATATCTCCAAATCTAAAAGCGATATCAAAACGATTTTAAGAAATATTACTTTTTATGACATTCGCCCGTCGGCCAAGTGCCATATAGCGATCGCAATTTCTGTCCGTCCGTCGGTTAATTCGGATAAATTAGAAAAAATGAGGTATTGTTAACTTAAGAACGGGTGATCGGATCTTAGTGAAGTTTGATAATTAGAAGGACCTCGTGTCTCAGAGCTGTTATTTTGAATCATGAGTGGATCTGGTAACATTGGGAGGAGTTGGTGGGGGAAACTGGAAATCTTGGAAAACGCTTATAGTGGAGATATGGGGATAAAACTTGGTGGGATGAATAAGCAAAAGTCCTAGATAAGTAATTCACGTAACCGGACAAGATCCGACTCTCTTTGGAAGAGGTGGGAGGGGGGATTTCCCGTGCTTTGGTGATTTCGGTGGTTCTCGACGTGCTAATTTTTACTTTCAGACAACATAACATTAATAAGAGCACAACACAATTTCTACACATGCAATACGGAATAGGCAAAACACATTCTATCAGTATAAATCAATAAGGTCAGTAGCTAAAGAGAGCGCCTTACGATTAAAGCTGTTAAAATACCTTCTTGAGAAGCTACCTGGATGGCTGGTTGTTGAATTTTTGTTGAATTTAAATTGTAATTTTTTTTTTATTTTATTTAAAATCCACAGAGACTTCAAAACTCTGTAGACAGCTAAAATTGTATCTTCGACACCATTTCCTCTTGAAAAACATCAACATTAGAAGCTACATCATTCGACATTCAGCTCCAGCAGCTCAACCTAGCAATAGAGTAGGCACAGGGGGAGGTAATTTACAAAAAGGCCTTTAAACAGTGGTATATCTAAGGATAATATAGTATTGAAATAAAGTATCGCGTTAAAGCTAAAAAGAACAGAAATTTCAGAAAAAGTAAGACTAACGTGCTTTATGTATCCCAAATAGTAGAATGGTAATTTTTCAGTCCTGAAAACGACTTTTACTCCGAGCAATGGATGAAAAATAATCACATTAACCGAATAAGGTTTCTACTTTCAGTCTTTGAAGGGTCCTCCCTCCTAAATATCTGAAGGAGTTCTTTATTCAAAATATTTGAAGGGTATTCCTCCAAAATATTTGAAGGTGTTCTCCCTCCATAATTTTGAAGACCAGCCTTTGCAAAAATTACTAAGTGATTAAACTTTGAAAATCTTTCTTAAATGAAATTCTACGGTTCATTTTTATTAGTAATCTTCGAATTCATCAAATTAGCGAAACACTGATTCTTTTATTTACTTGTCATGAAGTGTGCATTTCATTTTGGATCCGAAAGTATATTTTATCAGGTAATTATATTAAGACCAAAGTCTATGATAAGGCATAGATTTAACGACTTACACTCTTAGGTTTCAAACCACCTTAGCTTTCGTATTTATGTTTTCGTATTTCCCATGTGAAGGATACTCGATCAGATCTGTGACTAAATTCGCAAAGGCTTGTAGTATCTTCACGGCTGTAAGAACTATTTTTTGGAGGCAAATAAGCAAAATACACAACGAATCATACGAAAACATACGCTAACAAGCTTTCTTAGGATTTCGTAGGATTTAGTATTTCGTAGGATTTCAGTATGTCTTTGAAATTCATCGATTGTGAACCGGATATCAGCAATCTCAGAATTAACTTTGATAGACTTTTCTGCAAAATCAATCTTTAAATTAACAAGTGACGTCGGCGAATCAAGCTCCAGTATGTTCTGGCCTCCTAGTTGGGTAGAAGAATCGAATCTTACAGTTTTCCACCGAGAAACCAACTGACGAACTTTATGACGTTGTAACCTGGTGCTTATATCACTATTTGCCAAAGAAACAGGAGTATAAGCATTCATCAAATTAGAATATTGAACACCAATCTATTTGATCCGTTATTCCAGTGTTGTTAAATGAAAATTGAAAATAGATGAAAAAGGTATAAATGAAAAAAGAAAGTCATTACATACTTGATATATTTGTTTTACAAGTTTGATATGATTCTTTATCAACTCTGTAGAATGTTCTTGATACATCTGTTCTGCGTTTTTGACCTGGCCCTTTCCAATTCTATAGCCTTAAAAGCTCGTTTTAACACTTTTGATGAAATTTTGAATTTTGTTACTTAACTCATTTGTTCTGTTGAGATTTGTTCTAACAAGTAATTAATAATCTTGATATTCTTTGTCGATATTCATTGTCTGTTCTGTAGTTAATAAGTCTACAAATCCTTCAGTTCCAAGTAACAATTCCTCCATAATTCCCAAAAATGCCTGAAAGAATATTTGCAAGGTTAAACACTGATTTGATACTCATTCTTGTAATTTCTTTCTTACTCTGAGACAAAAGTCTTCTGACTCTGATAAAAGTTTAAATCTGAATTTGTCGACTATACATTTAAGGTGGCCTCTGTTAAACTGACTTATTTCATCATTAACTAACCTTAATCTGTTCATGTATTTTTTCAAATCATCTCTCAGAGAATGTTGTTTAATTTTGTAAGCATGCATTGATTGATCTGCCAAATTTACTTCAGTTGTAAAAATGGCTGTCGAAATTTTTGCTAATCAGCAGAGCTGTATAATGAGCTCTTAAATTAGAAAGCTTATTCCTCTGTTGCAGCATGAAAGATATCGTTTTCAGTTAAATCAACCATTCTAAGAATATTTCTTTCTCTTATATGTATTGAGTCTTCTTTTTTCTTTAAGCTAAAGAGTGTATTTCTATTAGTGTAGAGAAAAGACTGCTTTCAGGAAGGATTGTGTATTCGACTTTACTTTTAATATTATTTTTACTTCCATCTTTTCCCTTCTCACCTGTATTTCCAGTTTCACCATCTTTCTGTCTTTCAGACCAGGTTTCTTTGTCATTGGTTAAGTCAGTCGCGAGAGCTGTTTTCGAATCAATTTCAACAGTGGGTTGCATTATCTTTTTTTTTTGGCTGTGAATATACCCAGAAAAGGTTCGTACGTTTTGTATTCATATTCTTCCCATATTCTAGTGTATGTTTTCGTCATTTTTTCCTCATTGTTTTGTTACGGTTGGGGTTGACATTTTTAACTGATATTATTAACCATAATAAATTTTCAGACTCGCTTTCTATCCTACGAGATAAATTAAAGACACTCTTCCTTACAAACACCGAAACTCCTCCATAGTATCTACCATTTGCCGAAACCTTTCTCCTACACTCAAAAACATCAAAATCTTCACATGACGAAAAATGATCTAGAGAATTCCACGTCTCAACAAGGCAAACAACATCCCAACTCTCACAACCGGCTAAGGTAGTTGGCTCTAATAGATTTTAATAGCCCCCTCTCCTACACTAAATACCGAAGCAGCACTTCCAAAACTCTGACCACTAGTATCAGAAATTGACGATCCGCTTCCTTCTCTCACGCGTAAAATGTCCCAGACTCATGAATAACATTGTGGGAGCTAGCCATCTCATCACGCGTACACTTTTCTGTCTGAACTTCAATAACTGTCCCATGCTTGACTGACATTGATCCTTCTTTACTGAGTAAATTTATATTGTCTTTTACTTCATTGCACCCCTGCATATTACGATTTAAGTCTAAATTCTGATGATTATTGGTTCTCATTTCCCCTAATGCTATAACCTTTCGTGTTATCGATCGATTTCTTTCACTTTACCAAGTTTACTATCACATGCAAAAATCTTATCCCCCACGAAAAGTCTCACACCCCTCAGTTTTGCGTGTAAATGTCCTTCCATAAGAGCGTCTTCCAAAATCGGTATCAACTTACTGCGCGCCGATAAATCTGAAGAAGTGTAGTCTGGGGCTAATGACAAATGAAACCTTCTGAAAAGTGCCGCTGAAGCAAATAGAGATTTTTTTTTTAATTCCATCGACGCTAATTTTAATACGACCGGTCTGACTTTCTGGTTTGACGGTAAACAAAAAACATCTAACATCTTTGATATCTGTCTGCATCAACCGGGCGTCTCTTACAATTTCATTTAAGCATTTGAAAATGTCCTCTTTTAGAGTATAATCTCTTATCTTTGCGTTAAAATTCTTTTTGATCCGCCTCAAATCGATCCATTATCTTTTTATTCTTTGCAACTTCCATTTTTAGCTCACGGACTTCCGCAACTGAATTTTCAACTTCGAACTTTTTCCACTTCGAACTTTTTCCACTTCGAAAATTTTTCTGTTCGGAGATTCCGAGATTGAGCTCTATTGACATTTCATTTAATTTTTTTTTTTAATCTGTAGCTAGACTTATTCTGTTTCTGTTATTTTGATAATAATTATTAGCTACTCAAAATAGAAAGGCGTACCTGTTTAAGAGTCAATATTCACTATGCAAAGGCAAAAATAAGTTCGTAAAGAAAAGTTGCCTTACAGGTTTGTTATAGCTTCAATTGAACGGATTCTGGTTGAACTTTTTTTTTATTTATTTATTTATTATTACGAATAGCGGTAAGCATCAATGCTTGTCGCAAAAATTACATTTTTATTAAGGAAATTTACCAAAATAAGTCCAAATGCCGTCACAGCAGATTCAAATATTCTTCGACATCTCGACTAAATTTGTACTCATCAGGGATAAAAAAAGCAGCAATAAATATATCAGAAAGCTTACTATAATCATGATTCGCTTGGCTTCTTTCTCATTGTCGATCAAGTAGGCAACAAAATAGTAGCCACTGCCTACAAAGACTAACAATAGCATAATTAATGCTGGTAAAAATTCCATTTTTATTGTTGTTGTGTAATCTAAGTCCGATTATGAAAAATCCGTAGCGAATACAATTTTGTCTTACTTTAAAATTTGATTATATCCAATAGAGGTGTTTTCAGTATAAACTCTCAAACGAGACTCTGCTGAGGATATAAAATACATCTTCGTCCTTCTTTGTCTTTTACCTCGACTTATCTTAAATTCGATAATTACTGACTAGAAGCTGAAATTGTCCTATATTAAAACTGACGTGGCAGGCTGGAGGTTTTTTTTTATGATATGAGAATATATATCGTTGTAACTATCGTTTTAGCAAGTATTCTTAACACACATTAATGTGTTCTTTTTATATAATTACTTCAGATATACATATTTGATAGAACTTATCCCTGAGGCCCGAGAACTTCAATTTAGATTTATTGGGAAACAGCCCTATTACTAAAAGGACTGAAAAACAATAAGGCCCCAGCTTCTGATAGCGTGGTAAATGAGTTTTTAAAATATGGTGGTTATGAAGTTAAAAATAAACTACCGAAGATTATGAACAAAGTTTTTAAGAATAGAAATTACTTTGCAATTTAATTATTCCTAAAAGCTAATATAGTTAAAGGCCCATTCACAATGAGATTATACTAATGCTGAAATTAGCTAGCACTAATTCAAGCCCATTAGACAGCACTAATTCAAGCCCAGTAGACTTTCTTGTAGAATATTCAGCCAATCAGAGAATTCTATGTAAAATCTGGTTGGCTCAAATTAGAGATAGCTAAATCTCGGTAATAGTAAAATCTCATTGTGAATGAGCCCTAAGAACCACGATCCCAACCATGGCCATATTTAGTCTCGTAACTGTGTTTAATCAGCCTTCACAAAATGATCTAGATTAAAGGCAACAATATGACATTTCTTTGTTCTTAGCTTTCAATTTTGACACATTCTGATACTTCTTGCCCGCTGCCACTCGTCGTTTAATCACAAATATTTTGCTCTTCAATTTCGGTTTTGCATCGTTGTAACTGTCGTTTTAGTAAGTATTCTTATCACACATTAATTTGTTCTTTTTTTTATATATATTATTACTTCAGATTTTTTTAATGCCCTTTACTATTGCTGCTCGAAATGATTTGTCACATTTCATGGTCAAGTTTGTTCATTTTCACTCTTGCATTTACAATTATGTGGTCATCCTCTTTGTCTTGACTCTTTTGTTGTTCCAGTTTGTGAATTTTGAGCAATTGGTCATTTACATTTCTTTCTTCACTTCCCTGCTCTTCTCATCGAATTTTGATTCGTCCTGATCCTGGTTATTGCATGTCATGTAACCGGATATTTCTTTTTTCTGCTCTTTTGTTTCTGACTTGTTGTAATTTTTGCTGTCACTTATCGAATAATCGAGTGTATTTATTTTCTTCCCTTTTGTTGTCAACTCGTTGTAATTTTCTGTTTTCGCAATAAATATTAATTTACAGTTTTGTCCTCTTGTTATTATGAAACTGATGAAAATGTATTTCGTAAATAGGTTCATTATGCTTAGCTGCGTTTCTTGTGAAGTTTTGTATGTTTAATTGATACAATAGACGATACAATCACTCCTGTGGTGAAATTGACGTGTCTCTTCTTTCGAAATATGCCCGATTTTTTTTTGAATTCATGACCTATCTATATTTTTTCAGGCCCAAAAATCACAGGATGTCAATTCTCCTCAAAAATGTAGAGGTTTTCTTGGAAAATAGTTTATAGATAAATAAAAATTATTTCTCGTTCAAAATGAAGACCATTGGAGTAGTGCTCTTGTTGCATAATAAAATATATGTAGTTGTTGCAATAATAAAAGGAACTGAACTGAACAGAGGTAAGATATTGTAAGAAATTTGTAAACATTTGTCTACTAATTATGCAAAGATCTAGAAATTAGGGAAGAGTTACACAAGATTTTGTCACATTTTATTTTTATACTTCTCAGTTTTATATTAACAAGCAGGCTGGCTGGCAGAGATTACGAATTTAGACCTATTAATAAAAGCAACATTATCATTACACAATACAAAGTATCATTAAAAAATCGTCATATTTTCCCGAAAGTCGTATTGGACCTTACAATAGTTGGTTTATTGTATATATAAATATATATATATATATATATATATATATATATATATATATATATATATATATATATATATATATATATATATATATATATATATATGTATATATATATATATATATATATATATATATATATATATATATTCTATCAATAATTTTTTCATTCAGTGTTATACGAGGATTAAAAAATCTTATAATGATAATAAGGGTTCACATTTTCATCTAGTATAACTGGTATTGTATACCTGTTCTTGTCTCCGAACATTCATGCTTTGTACCTTATACTTTTACTATTCTTTTCTAGATTGCTGTTTTCATTTGCTTCTCGTTTACATCGGGGATCGACAACGATAAATTTATGAAGTAAAAATTGGGCATGTTAAAAAAAAACTCAGATCAGATAAAAAAACTCCGGGTTCGACATACCCCCCTGCCCGAGCCGGGGGGCAAGTGTAATAACTTATGTCCCAAAGAAAATAAGGTTTTTGTAAAAGAAGGGGTTGTATAAGATTCAAAGGTGGCTCATTTGATTGGAAATGGAAAGTTCTAGCTTCATTTACAGACTCAAAAGTAATTGGAGGGCAACAAGCCTCTCCCACGCTCATTTTCCCCAAGCATAGCCGATTAAAATTTTGTGATACTTATTTTGTTCCAACTTATATCATGGAAAGTTGTTTTATTTGATATCAGAAATCAAGCATGGGGACAAAGAAGTAAAAATTAGAAAAAGTGAAAAATTATTTCCTTTGATTATACTGCAACAAACACCTAGGTGAATGAAGGTTTATCGTTACATGATTCCCAAATATCAAAGAAGACAACTGCATCCAACACAATGTCGACAGAATACCCAAAGGCAGCCCAAGTCGTCATTGATAATAATTTTAAATGTAAGACAAAGGCCAAATAAAATAAAGTCACTATTGATAATTGTGAGTATTTTACGCAAAAGAGCAGAACTCTTTTACAAAAATATTTTTTTCCGAGAATTGAAAATCTCTTGAATACCACTTTTCAGGGAAGTATTTAGCTTGATTTATGATTAATGTTTGCCAAAATTCTACACAATTTTTTTTTTTAAACTAAATAACGATAGTATTGAGTTAAGAGCTGTTAGTGAAAAGGTTACAAAAGATGACTTATTTATTAAAGTATTTTTAACTAGTATGAAACCAGTTTTATCTTTTCAGCCAACAGGGTGTTATGAAGGGGAGAAGGGAGAATTGAAAATCTCTTGAATACCACTTTTCAGGGAAGTATTTAGCTTGATTTATGATTAATGTTTGCCAAAATTTTACACATATTTTTTTTTTTACTAAATAACGATAGTATTGAGTTAAGAGCTGTTAGTGAAAAGGTTAAAAAAGATGACTTGTTTATTAAAGTATTTTTAACTAGTATGGAACTAGTTTTATTTTTTCAGCCAACAGGGTGTTATGAAGGGGAGTGCCTGTACTCATTGTTACCTTATGTTTGAAAAATTACCCTTTCCCATGGGCAAATGTATTTTTGTCTCTATTTATCCAATGTTAAGGCAAAAACATCTTTAAGAATGACAAATGCATTTTCAAAACAAACCTACAGAAAATTTAAGAATTAGCCTACAGAATAAACAATTTTAGAATCCATAAAAATAGAAGTTTGACTTAATTATTCCAGCCCAATGTAATCTTTTGCAATATTTAAAGCATATTCAATTCAATTTATTAATATAGTACGTATAACAAATAAAATACGCTGGGTCACCACGGAGAGGCAGAGCTTGTGATTATGGTGACTTTATTAACATAAGTAAAACTAGTTGAAGATCCTAGTATCTGGACTTTAGTCCACGGCCCACCACACAAAGCAGAATGACAAAAAATATATCACAATAACAAAACAATCAAATAAACGTTCACGAAGAATGACATAATGAGCAGTCAGAGACAATGAATTAAAAAAAATGTTTGAAAAAAATCCAGAAAGAAAAAGAAACAATATATTAATGTTGAAAAGTTTCTATGAAAAAATTTTGATGTTCCTGTCGGATTATATTAAAGGATTGACTTTCATCATATACACCGTTAAATTTTCTCCATGCGCTTGTTACCATGTTCCTTGGTCAAAGTCTCGATCGCTCCGTTATAAATCTAGAAGAAATACGCTGGTCTTTATGCCGAGTCTCATAACGATGAAGTTCGCCCTTACTCCCAACCCAAGCATATCAATGGACTGAAAATAAGCTGGGAGTATTTGACGGTCGTACTTAATTTTAAAAAGTACTGAAGAAAGATTACATAGACAAGAAATGGGAAGGATATGTATTAACAAACAAACAAAGAGTTTCTGTCGTTGTCTAACCAGGGTATGACGAAGGTGATGGTAGATACTTATGTAAAATCCTTAGAGCTGGGTTTTGCACAACTTGTAACGGTTTAGGATGGGTTTTAAATGTTGCCAGATAAACAATAGGACAATATGATAAATGGGAATGAACTAAAGAAAAACGTAACAATCTTCATACTTCATAAGGGAAAAAATTTGTAACCTAGACATGACTCCAACTCCTTCTGCTGCTTTAATTCGAGGACGACCAAGATTATAATCAATCTCCATACCAAGGTACCGGATCGAACTTACTCTTTGAAAGCTTATATTTAGGCTTTCAACACTCACCTTATCAAATTCAATATACTCTTTATAAATGTGGCTGTAAACCATATATTTTGTTTTAGCTACGTTTAGTGACAATCAATGAGCATATAACCATTGAATCAATGCTTTTAAAACTCTCTTAATCTTTTTTTGCAAATCTTCTGTGGACTCGCCAGCAACAGTTGAACCTGTATCATCAGCAAACAAAATATTGAGACCCCCCCCGTCAGAAGAGTTGCAAAAATCATTAATATAAACCAGGAATAGCAAGGGACCAAGTATGGACCCCTATGGAATGCTAACCTTTTCTGACTTATGACGAGGCATAGACAAGGAATCATTAATTTGCGTTACCTGATACCAACCATGTAAATATGATTACACAAAATTCAGGACTGGGCCTCTAATACCACGATTATTTAACTTGTACAGCAATATTTCGTGAAAAATTGTATCGCAAGATTTTTCTAAATCAAAGAGCAGCTTCGCAGGAATAAGCCCTTTATCTAAACATTCATGAATTTACTTCAGCATGGCAAGAACTGCTTGCTGGGTAGAATGTTCCTTCCGAAAATCAAACGGAAATTTACTAAAACATTTCTGCGGTTCAAGAACTTGTACATTCTATTGTAAAAACACCTTTCAGTTACCATAGAAAAGCCAGATAATATGGATATTGGCCTGTAATTAATGGAACTTGCAGAATCCTCCCTTTATGCAATGGAATTATCTTAGCATTTTTAAAAGACTTTTTAAAAATGGTCTGGTCCATATTTCTCTTGGTTCTGGTGGTAATGGTCTTTGGTCTTTGGCTGGTTGGTCTGGTTGGCTGGTTGGTTGGTTGGTTGGTCTTTGGTGGTAATGCTGTTTATGGGTTATAGCATTCAATGTCTAACCATTTTTCGGCGAAAACGAACGTTCTTGTTCAAAATGCAAGGCTTTTAAAGTGAACCATAATTATACTAATTCTCGGCATAGCAGACTTGACAATATTAGTCGAAGATCCATCAAGTCCTTAAACCATCTACCACCAACGCCTTACACTTCAGATTCGGGCCATCCTCATTCGCCTTATGGTTAACAAGGCGTCTAAAACATTGCTGATGGGGATGGCAAGTGCAAACCTTTTCTCTTGCGTCTATCGTGGCATCTTGGTCCACTGTCAAAAAATAATTGCTTCCATCATCATCTCCAAGTTGTGACTGAAGGAGTCGGTTTGCTTCGATGATAGCCATCCTTCTCCCGTGGTACTCAACCACTGCTTGGTTTTTGTAGAAGGGCAGTGTGGCATAAACGCCTTGTCCAGCTCCTTTGTCGAGGCTCTGGACTACGGTCATTCCCGGCCAGGACTGATCAAGGACACATGTGGTCAGATATTCGTCTACCAAGGGCTCAGAAGGAAAGAGTTTCGGGATCCTCAATCTGCTGTAAGTCTGCTGGACCAGCTCCAGAGACAGCACGGTGTCTTGGTATCCTAGCCGACGAATTGCCATCTGTAAGGCTTCTTCTGTGAGGGCCTCAGTGAGATCTGCTCCTATTCCACGCTTCTCCGAGATTTTTCTAAGGATCTCCTCAGCTCGAACCTGTTTGAGCTGCTTCCTGTAGAGATCCTTGACAGACTTCAATATTGGTGTGCTTTTTAGCTCCGGATTGATTATTCTTATTAATTTCAGGGAAGCCGTCTTTAACTCGGCCCTTCCATCTATTGGCTTTTCCTTCAGAACACGGTTGAGAGCCTGGAAAGAAAGAAAAGGGTCAAATAATACTTAGTTTAGTTGAAAGCCTGAAAAGAAAAGAATTACTTAAAAGCTTATTAAAGGATTATTAAAAGGGATTGCTTAAGGATTATATAAAAGTTGAAAGTCTGGAAAGAAAGAAAAGGCTCAATTAATACTTAGTTTAGTTGAAAGCCTAAAAAGAAAAGAAAAGGATCACTTAAAAGTTTATTAAAGGATTATTAAAAAGGATTACTCAAGGATTATATAAAATGCTGAAGACTGTTTAAGAAATCTATATCCCATAATTTAATGGTAAACTTACTGCCTTGGTCGCCCTTTTTCTGGTTGCTTCATCCATGCATGAAGCAACGTCTTCGTCGTCCGTGTCCCCAATTGTTTCCGAAGCAGAATATTTTTCAGCTCCTTGTGTACACTTTTCCATGATGGTTCTGCTTGCAGCAATCCGGCGAAACTCAAAAGCTTCGTACAGATCCTTTGATGTAGTTTCTAAAAAAAAAAGGTTAAGAAAATCCTACATGAAGAATTAGACAATTAGATTTAATATACACTTAGATTTAATATATTTACAATATAGAGGTATGGATTCTAGCAAACGACATGCCTGAAAACCTGTTAATAGGAAAATTATTGACATTTTTCATAGGTCCCTCCAAATTTCACGAAAATCGTGTCGAAAGAGCGTGAAAATCTGTTTGTTTACAAATATATTGACATTTTGGAGTCAATTTTTTGTCGAAAAAGCGTAAAAACTAGTTATGCTGCGTTTACACGGAGAGGAAAACTTGACGGGAATCCTGTCTCGGAGACAGGATTTATGTTTACACACAGAGGGAAAAGTGGGAAAAGATTCTTGTCCTTTTGGCAGAAAATTTGAAAATTTTGTAAGCATGGATGAAACCAACAGGAATATTATGATAGCAGCCACAGCATCATTATTGATTGCTGCTGCTTTTAAAAGCACCGAAGAAAAAAAAAAGAGACAGAGAAGAAAGAGGAGATTCTGGGTCAGGCCATCTTTTCAGGTAAAGTTAGGATTTTGCAGTCATTTGACCATCTCACCTACACTGCAGGCAGGCTACAGGACTGCTATAGCCAGGCTACAGCTCCTGTTGCAGGCAAGGCCAGCAGGATGATACCCAGCCTCAAATACAACCTCAAGCTCAAACCTGACCTAAGGCGTTTTTCTTGTTGGTCGTGGAAACACACTTGTGGGCCCCACAATCGACCCACAAACTGTTTGTGGGAGCACGGAAAAACGCCTCTAAAGAGGCTGAAAAGAAATTTCAGTACAGTCACAATGAGGTGCCAACTTTTCATATCCTGAGTGACCTAGGCTGAGAGCCTGGTCCTAGGTCCTAGGACCCGCTTTGTACTGCACAGAATTTTCCTTGTAGGATTTTCAGGACAAGTCCTTTTATATAAAGTTGAGGTTGGATACAGTTGGATACCCCTTCTCAGCTCCTTCCGGAGTCATTTTGGACTACATTCTCCTCCTGCAGCAGGGAGAGTAAACAGGGAGATATTAAATATCTATGTGATATCTACCTAATTCTTTAAGTAAAATAACTGTCTACACAGACTCTGATACTCTGTTAGCCTGCCCAGAATAATATTGAGTGTTGTCGCTTTTATCTCTTTAGAAACTGTCAAATCTCATTGCTCTCTAGTTTCTCAAGGCTCTCTAGTTTGAATTGAGGGCACTAGGTTGATAGTTTTTGTGTTTCCCATTTTCCCAACATAATTTTTGCATTGTGTTACTGCGTGTCCAGAAGCTAATCTCGCCAGCCTTTTTTAATGGTTAGTCTGGCAAATAGCTGATTTTATCTTTGTGATCTTAGTAGTGACAACCAGCTTTGTCATATTAACCATCAGTCTAGGCAATGCAGTAATGTTGCCTCACAAAAAGATGGTATTAGGCTATACATTAATGTTTTTTAGCTGCGAGAGAAGCATGGCATGTATGAGGCATTAACAAAAGAGATGGAAGCTTCCGACCATTTGCTCTTCTTTCAGACTTGCAGAATGCCAAAAGAGCAGATGGACTTTATTGCGTCATTTGTCAGTTCACTAATAGAGAAAAATGACACTGTTATGAGGCCTGCTATTGTTGCCAAGTTTAGACTGGCAATGACTCTTCGGTAACAATTTCTTACTTTGACAAAGTTTTATCAATAATAAAAATTTTCAGAGCTATTTCAAGTGTGCTTGCAGCTATTATAGGTGTAAACATCTAAGTTTGATTATGATTCTGGTTCTTAGATGATCTCCTGTAAGCGTGCTTAGTATTGCCACTTTGTTAATATTTGTACCGCCATGTCCCCCATTCTGTAACGTTTGAGGGTTAAATAAAAATTATAGTTTGTAAAAAACTCAAATTAGATGGCTAGCAAGCTCTTGTCTAATAAACCTTACTTACTACTTACTTAACTTCCTCGAGCTTGGGTGTATTTAATAGTTACACTTTTGTGTAGCTTGGCCCCATATCACCTGGAGTTCAAAACTTTGCAATGTATGCCTCAGTGGGGCACCCCTAACTTTGGACTAGGAGCTCGAATCATGAGATGTATTACAAACTCGTTATACTGAGAGAAAAGTAAAAAAAAAACTAAACTAAAAATGGAATTATTTATAATAGCAGACTAACTTAAATCTTCTCATCTGACGTTCAAAGTCACATGAACATTACAAATGCACTCGAACTAAAGGAGGTTATAATTTCAACTAGAATCTTGAAAAAGCCAAATTCAAAATCTACCACTTCTCTAACCAAAAACTTAATATTAGCAGGTCTTTTAATGTTTTTCAAGCTGTTCCATCTCTTCTAAAACGATTGAAGCAAACTTTGCTTTGATTCTTGCCTGCACAAGAGGTGTGAAGCTGTTTAACTGGGCAGCCAATGACTGGCAGTATCCAAAATTCGGTGACTGGTTTTGGTTCATTGGGGTCTCAACGATACTACGCAGGGCTTTTATAGCCTCCTCAATAAGGGCATCTGCACTTGACTGTCCTTTAACCGGTTCTTTTTTTGTCTTCTTGACCGGGGGCTCTCGTTCTGGTAAGGATTTATTTCTAGTCTGCTCGGAACTTCCGCCCGGGTCATCTGCCCCTTTGCCTTCTTGTACAAGAACATTGGGATTGGTATTGCCTTTGGAAGCTCTCGGTGAGGCTTCACTTCTCTGCTGCGGCAAGTGCAAGGCCTCTGTCTCTTTAAGGCCCTGTACTTGAATAGGGCTGACAAAGTCCTTCGAAGGTCCAGGAACGGGTGAGGCTTCACTTCTCTTCTGCTGCAAGTTCTTGTGCAAGACCTCTATCGCTTCAATGCCTTGCACTTGAATAGGACTGGCAAAGCCCTTTGATGGCCCAGGTGAGGCTTCCCCTTTTTGCTGTGGCAAGTTCTCTCTCCCTTTGAAGCCCTGCACGTGAACAAAGCCTTTTGAAGCTGTGCAGTAAACTTCTTGCAGGTCATCATCGCTTTCTGGCTCCCTCTGAGCTCTTTTGAGGCCGTTCAAAGTTTTGAGCACTGGCAGATTCAATTTCTTGCCCTTTCCCTCGTCTGACAGTTTTACTCTTTCCACAGAGTCTCTTTCTTGTATGCTATAGACTGGAAGGAAGGCATCTGTTGGTTCTTCTTCACTGTACTCACTGCTTTCCCCAGTTGCCGCCACAACCACAACTTCCTTGCTCATATCAGGAAGATTTCCGCTGGTCCTGAAAAAAGGGAACCTATTAATCACAAGTCTCCTCCCCCCCCCAAACATCAGTGACGGGATGACTTCGTTAAGTTTTGTCCGACTGGTAGCACCACAACTCTCGAAAGGGTTGAAATATTTTGTTCAAACTTTGAGAGGATACAAAAACAAGACCAAAGGTTACGATGGGATCCCAAAAATTCAATATTTGATCCAGACTCGACCTTACTCTTGACCCAAAGAATCATCACACCAAGTTTCATGAAAATATCTCATTCCCTTCGAGAGTTATCGTGCTTACAGACGGACGGACAGACGGACAACTTTTGCGATGTCATAGGTATCCCTCCACTTACGTTTTGGGATCCAAAAAAGTCATATTTCACGATGCATGTAGCTGACGGAACACAACTGACGTATCCGGTTTACAGCGTCAAATATGATTCGTAATCAGCTAGGTCTGAAGGAATATTAAAAAAAAAAATCCAAGCTGACGTGACAGTCGATTTACGGATAAAAATATGAAGACGTGAACTTCCTATTCTCACCGGACAGGTAGTTTGCCCAGAAGCAAATCCCTGAAAAAGATTGTTTGCCCCGAATCCAGGCGAAGCCCAGGAAAATATTGTTTTATAAAAAAAAATAATCAAAGAATACTATTTGTTCTCGCCTCAGAGGGATAGTCCAACTGGAACCATGACAAAACAGGATGTGTATGGATGAACCAAAAAAACTGCAAGGCACGACTTTCTGTATTAACACGACTTCCTGTTGCTTATTCTGCCTTTTATAATTTAGTTTCCATATGGAATTACCAGCTTACTTCTTTTATACTTTTTACTTCTTACTTCTTTTATTTGTAAGTTTTCCCACATTTTAACCACGGCTCGTTCAGTTTTTCAAATGTTTTGGGCCCAGCCGCCGCGTCGGAGAGCAGGAAAGCTGGACATAGTCGACAAGCGCTAACAAGAAAATCGCTATTTTCTCGTGGACAGTAATGGTGTTTCCGAAACAAATTTCTACCCATTTCATAGGTTAAAGATCATTTCTAGGCAAGAGTTGTGCTTTTAAAAAAGTCAAGAAAATCCACACAGAAGACAGAATAATTGTAGTCTGTATGATGTAATGCTGTAGTCTGTTTTTCTTAAAACAGTCGTTTTCTCAAGAAAAATAGTCAATAAAAATGACAACCCAGTCGGTAAATACCTTGACCCCCCAGACATTTTGGCTAGTATGGTAACACCTCTGCTCATGATACTTACTTCCTTGGGTTGTAGTATTTGATCAGGAACATCAAGTATCTGAACAACGGCCAATTAATATTCTCATCCTCTTCTCCATCTCCTCCACTGAGCCTTCCTTCTTTTCTCGCAGAGTAGCGCTTCATGAATTCTCCGCGAACATATGACCATGATTTTCTACACCAGTCCTCTGAAAGTAAGAATTTCACTATTAAGAACCATTAACATATTTCTTAAGTAAACTCAGGAATGTATATTTGAACAGTTTCTTAAATGTAAACAGTGCAGTTTCGGACTAAATGGTAGAATGAATATCCAAAATACAAAATCAGGTGTTTTCAGAGGCTCTTAATTACCAATCTAACTTCTTGTTAGTTTCATCATAACAAATGCTTGAAAATGCCAAAGTTTAAAGTCAATAAACATTCAAATAAGCATACCTCTACTGCAGACTGACGGCAATACCCAAATATAGATGTTAACTAATCAGATATCACTAGACAGTCAACCACAAACCCCTGATTTTTGGATACCCTATGCCAAACGCTAGATATATCTAACATTTCGCATAGCCTATGCCTAATGCTGGACACCATATGCCAAATGCTGGATACCTGTTGGTACTATTACCTTGACCTATCTTACTAGAGGTGAATTCTGATTGGTTGATTTCTGAGCTTCAGTAAAATCATTAATATTTTATTGAGAACAAGTATCTAACATTTGGCATAGGGTATCGAGCGTTAGGCATAGGCTATGCCAAATGCTAGATATATCCAGCGTTTGGCATAGGGTATCCAAAAATCCGGGGTTTGTGGTAGATTGTCACTAGTTGCATTTTGCAGATACCATGTTATCTGTTACCATGCTAAATGGATCTGCAGTTAGTTCTTTCTGCGGTTGTCCTTCAAAAATGACAATTGCCAAAATTGCATTTTGAATTCATCCCAAAACATAAACTGATATTCAGTCACATCACTAAGGTCCAAACTTCTTTACGGCCAATCTAATAAAATCATCGGCTCTTTTGTTGGTAATGATGAAAGTGAGATGACTTTCTCAGATACCATGGTCAGTTACCCCAGTTGGACTGTGGTACCTGAATATCAGATACCCTGACAACTGCAAAAACACATTTTGAACCCCAAACATTATTTCATTAAAATCAGGAATTAGTTGCAGAATTTGTTACAGAACAATTTGTAGAAGTGTCAATTATCAAGGATGTCTTGATATCCACCAGAATAGTTTTATTATTATCTTTTTATTTATTAGTATAATGTGGGGTTTATTAATATAATGTGTGTTCAGTGCAGGGTAGACCAGAAGAGTAGCACTTGAAGAAACATTTCATTGTCGATAACTGTTGTCCTTGTTAACAGCTAATGAAAATTAATACTCATACATGAATCGGCTTCATTAATTGCATAATTATAGGAGGGGTATGCAACCTCGAACTTGGCCGAAAAAGATTATAAGGAAATTTTGGTTCAGTCCTAGCAACCAGTCATACACAAATCCTCAATTTTGAGGCATGGAGCCCCAATGTATGGGCATGGTGCTCATAGTCTGGGGTACCATGCCCTGCAGCAAGGAAATGGTACCCCAGTCTGCCACGAATTCCTCATTTTTTGTTACCCTATGCCAAAAGCTGGATATTATCTAGCTTTTGGCATAGCCTATGCTTAATGCTGGATACCCAATGCTAAACGTTGGATACTGTTCCCAACAAAATATTAATGATTTTACTGCAGCTCAGAAATCAACCAATCAGTACCTGTAGTGAGATATGTCAGGGTTAGAGTACCAACAGGTATCCAGCGTTTGGCATAGGGTGTCCAGCATTAGGCATAAGGGTATCCAAAAATCAGAGATTTGTGGTTGGCTGTGGTACCTGGTGGTACCCCCATTAAAATCTGTTTAAAAGGTTAATTTCCATTTCAGATCCTGGTTCTAACTGACAATATGGAAACCCGCAACGACCTGGGACCTCTTTCGGAATGCACAAAGTTTCCTTGTAAGATCTTCAGGCCAAGTTTGAGGTCATATAAATTTGTGGTTGGATACCCCTCCGGTAGAACAATTCCTTTTAAGTAAATAACCTAAACCCCTACCCCAGCCAAAAGCGTACACGAGGGGCCTCCAACCTTAATTTATATAACCTTGAACTTAGCCTTAAAATCTTACGAGCAAATTTCTGTGCAGTTGTAAAGAGGTCTTAGGTTATGATCTTGCAGGTTTTGATCTTGACAGTTTAAAACTGAACCAAAATTTCCTTATTTCCTTTTTAGGGCAGAGTAAAGGGGCCATGTAAGTTCAAAATTGCATACTCCTCCTTATAGTTTTTCAAAACACTTTTTAAACAAGTTCTGTATTGTCGGCAAACAGTATTTTATTTACATTTCCGTCAACGCTGTACTAGAAAAGTCAAAGGAAATGGGAAATAGTGATACAAAACCTGCTTTCAGGAAAGCGGTTGTGCAGCTGACTTCACAGACCAAGGTGGGCATTTATGTAACACTATAGAAGAATTTTCGGTAAAAATCTAGTTAGGTGACTTCTTGCTATCTTGGAAAGGGGTTAGGTTAGGAAAATGAAACTTCCAGGGATGGTTCTACAGGCTAAAGTATGTCTTGGGAAGGTGTTCTGAAGTACATTCCTCCAGTCCTTACTCTAGAGGGCCCTGACCTTTGATTACCTTTAAAAATATGTGTGTTATAAAAGTGAAACCTTGCAAAATAGATCTTCTGCTTGAATGAAGTACAACAAAATTGTTTTCAGCTTCACAACTTTGCTCAATCCCAATTTATAAGGTGTTAAAGATATACAAATACATTTCCTAAATTTTGAAAAAAAACCATTAAATAGATTGGTAAAATTCTAGTTAATTGACTTCTTGCTATCTTGGAAAGGGTTAAGGTTAGGAAAATGAAACTTTCAGGGATGGGTCTACAGGCTAAAGTATGTCCCAGGAAGGTATTTTAAAGCACCCACCTCTACTCCTTCTCCCTCTAGAGGGCTCTGAAATTTGCCTACATGACAGGTTTACCTATTGAATTTCAATTACCTATTATTAATTTCAATTTACCTATTGAAATTTTGACAACACAACATTTTACCTAAATGTTCAGTTACTAGTTGCTTTTTCTCTGCCTTTAGTTCTGAAAATGCAATTCCTCTTATTTGAGCAGAATTTTGAGCCATATCAATGTTTTTTTTTTTAACTTAGGAAATGTATTTGCATATCTTTAAAACCTTATAAAATGGAATTGAGCAAAGTTATGAAGCTGAAAACAATTTTGTTGTACTTCAATTAAGCAGAAGATCTATTTTGCAAGGTTTCACTTTTATAACACACACATTTTTAAAGGTCAGGGCCCTCTAGAGGGAGAAGGAGTGGATGTAGTTGCTTCAAAATACCTTCCCAAGACATACTTTAGTCTGTAGATTCATCCCTGAAAGTTTCATTTTCTTAATCTAAACCATTTCTGAGATAGCAAGAAGTCAATTAACTAGAATTTTACCAATAGAACTATAGGGCATACTTTAGCCTGTAGACCATCCCCAAAAGTTCCAATTTCCTAACCTGGTTCATTCAGCGGTTCTGAAATCTCAGCCCAAAGCAAGTCTTTTAGCTTTGTTTTCTTGTAGTCTTGGTGAGCAGTGTCATAAATACAAGGCTTTTCCTGCACCAAACAGATTAAATCAGTAATTTTGGGATGATTCTTTACTGACATGTTATTTGTTTGTCGGCCAAAATCAACAAAACTGTAAATATTCTCGTTCTTCTTGCCTACACATCAAGCAGAATTGGTCAAAAACGGTCTCGGTGAAAGGAATCCTTGCTGGTCGCTAGACTTTTTTTCTACCCGGATTCGCGAGCGGAATCCTTTCAAGTGGACCAGAATTCCTTTGTCCGCGACGGGAATTCTCGTCCGTGTAAACGCGCTATTAATTGAGAAATTTATTGAAATTTTGGATAGGTCCTCCCAAATCTCACATGAGGAAATAGACATTTATATTTAATAGACACTTAGACTTAATGTTTTTACAATATAGAGGTATAAACTGTAACATTAGACAAACATAATTATGTAGAATGAGCAAAATTTAGCCAAGTGACAAGGAAATAGACACTTAGATTTCAAGTTTTTAAGAACTAGTGGTAGACAATTCTAACGAAAGACAGTCCTAATTATGTAGAATGAACAAAACTTACCAGAATGGCACAGGTAGTCAAACATCATATCTCTCTCCTCCTTTGACAGGTGGGTCGCATTCCTTTTAATAGTCGCGATTAGGTGGCGTATCGTGGTTTGAGTCGGAACGCGAACAGCCGGCCTCATGCCGTCTGGGAAAATTTTCTCTAGGAACCTCCACAATTTTCCGCTTGTGTTTAGTATCTTGAGTCCCGACATAGATAAAAGGAAGTTTTCTGGTTCTGGCTTGTCTGGCTTTATCAAGTCGAACGCAGGTCGAAACCAGGTCGAACGAACGATAGGTAATTCCTAAAAATGACTTCTTCGCGGACACTGAGTGCAATCCCAGCGGACTTCATGCTAGCGGTCTTATGTTTTTCAACGAGTATGACGAACATATTCTCCTCCTCCACAAACCGCCTGTTCAGAAACTCCTTCACCGTCATATTCTCCGGAATTCCTGGCCGGTGTCCAAACATAAAGGAAACCAAAAAGCAGAGGTACGCAGTGAGGTTTATGTGGTCCTCTTCTACTAGCCGATTCTTGATAGACGCTTGATCACAGGAGCCATAAACTTCTCCACGCCAGCTTTCAGGTTCTTGTAGTCCTCCGTATTGAAAGAGTTCGGATCGAAAGTCCACTGGAGTTCTCTGTGCCTCATCTCCGCCGTCGCCAGTGATTTTGCTTCTTATCCAGGAAGCCTAACGCCGACATAACAGAGTTGACGTGGGCTATGTTCAGCTCTGGCGGTGCTTCACTACCACGGGATGTGATAAATTTGACAAACCTGTAGTAACCCTGAGCGTATTTGTTTCTGCTACTCCCTTGCATCCCACAGTCCGCAAGCTTTGAAAAGAACAGCTCAACTCTTTCGGCAGAGTGGAAATTCTTCCAATTATACTTTGTGCCCTCTAATATAAAGTATACGATCTTTTGGGCACACCCAAAAGGATTCCTATACTTTTTGGTACTCCCATCGCCACATTGCGCCGACCATTTCTCAAATTTGCTCATCAACTCGATTCCGTAGGCCATCTTCTTCGCCTCCTCTGCTGTTTTGACATTTCGGGTGTAGATGTCATACAGCCCAACACTTGCACAGCAAGTGCAAACACTTGCAATAAAAGTTCTCAGTTAAAAATCCATTTGTTTTTATTTTAAAATAGCCTTGGCATCATTACTTCTTAACGAAAAGTTCAGCCAAGACTGTCTGATAAAAGCTAACATTTTACAAGATAAAAAGGTTCATTCATTTCACTAACTGTATTTATTAAAAATTGGAATGATTTCTTATTGCGATATTTGCCTTCTCTGCAGCTAATCTGATAGTACCCGTTGCAAAAAGTATGTCTGTAATAAAATTTAATTCTTTTTTAACATACGGCTCTGAACATATATTAAGTACTCTATCCACAAGAGATATTACCACACCTCTTTTAACCTGTGAAGGATGGTTAGATTTGAAGTGAAGGTATCTATTATTATGCGTAGGTATTCTGTAAACTGTAAAATCAAGTTTATTCACACTGCGTATTATCAATACATCTAAAAAAGGTATTTTTCCATCTCTTTCGGTCTCTAGAATGAATTGTAGGTTTCTATCGTAAGTATTTAAATGTTCTAGAAAATGTTTAAGTTCACTTTCGCCATAATTCCAAACTGAAATTACGTCGTCCATGAAACGTCCCCAAAACATATGATTAAGAAAATACGAATCTAGGGCCCAATTTTCAAGATTCTCGAAGAAAATATTTGCGAGTAGGGGTGATAGAGGTGCTCCCATAGGAAGGCCTCTTACCTGTTTGTAATATGAATATCGAAACTGGAAGTGCATGGAATATTTTTTACATAATTTAACCAAATGCATGAGAACATCAATGTCTATACCTATTGCTGACTCTTAAATTAGATGGTAATTGTTTTCCAGTTTATTTTGTAATAGTTGTTCAGATTTTGAAATATCAATACTAGTATATATAGACACTATGTCAAAGCTGCTTAATATGGAATTTTCAGAAATGTCTATTTGTTTCAGTTTTTCTACAAGATCAACTGAATTTCTTATATAAGATTTTTGGGAGTGAAGCAATGGTTTAAATGCAGTGCATAACCATTTTCCAATGTTTGAGGCAGGTGATTTTGTACTAGCTACCATGGGTCTTAGAGGAATGCCTTGTTTGTGCAATTTTGGTAATCCATATAACTTTGAGCAAAAAAACACCACGGGGGAGGAATTTATTGTACAACTGTGGAGTGATTCTGCCATTTTCTTTCAAAGTTTTTAATTCTTTTATTAGTTTTTGAGCAAATTGATCAGTCTGGTCATGGGTTGATTTAACATAAGTGGTTCTATCATTTAAATGTGACTGAATTTTACCATCATAATCAGTTTTATTCATAATTACTATGGAGTTGCTTTTATCGGCTTTAGTGATTATTATTGAGGAATCCTTACGGAGTTTTTTCAAAACTTTTGTGTCATATGATTTTTCCATTGCGTTATTGGGAGAATTAGGAAGTTTTAATGAGGTGTTGTAAAGAGTGTTAATTAAACAAAATCTAACTGTATCCGGGTTTGAAACAAGAGCACTATATTTGTGGAGAGAGGATTCTAAAGATGCTACCAAGTCTGCAACTGGAACTTGTTTCGGTAAAAACGAAAATTTTGGCCCTTGTTCTAGGACTTTTTCTTCAACATAGCTAAGCTTTTTAGATGAAATATTTACAATCGCAGGTCCAGGACTTATCTTAGGATTGTAAACTGGGTTGACCACTTGAGACTCATATTTCAACCTTGTAAACTTATTAGTGAGTCTCTCTTGTGACACACGGAAATCATGGTGGAATAAATTCCTTTCCATCCTAACAATCTGCAAAAAATCATCAGTGGACAAGCTCTGTGACAGAACATTTTCGAGTGATTTTCGTTCTGAGGAAATTATATGTCTTCTGTGTTTTTTGTCCTTAATTATCTGATTCAACTTTTTTAGCTGTAGTTTATGTGTGAACTGTGACTCTCGTAAAGTATTTAAGTGAAATTTATGCCTTAAGGATTTAGGAATAATTTTATTCCTTCTGCAGGATTCCAGAAACGTTTGTTGATTAATAATGTTCGCTTGTTTTTTCCATAAGCTAATGAAATGAAAAATATCTTTGGTCAAATGCTCCCCATAAGCGTGACGTAAATAATGACGAAGACCACACTGCCTTTCCATAATACAACAACAAAAGAGAATAATGAAAACTTTTTCCCCAAGACAGTGAACCAACAAAACCTATTTGAATATTTCGGCCCTATATCTAACGGCCGTCATCAGAAAAGAAAAAATAAAAAACAATAAAACACTTACAATAAAAGTTCTCAGTTAAAAATCCATTTGTTTTTATTTTAAAATAGCCTTGGCGTCATTACCTCTTAACGAAAAGTTCAGCCAAGACTGTCTGATAAAAGCTAACATTTTACAAGATAAAAAGGTTCATTCATTTCACTAACTGTATTTATTAAAAATTGGAATGATTTCTTATTGCGATATTTGCCTTCTCTGCAGCTAATCTGTGAGTTCATGTCTTTGTTTATTGTCCTGTTCTATTCTAGTATTCAATTCTCTACGTTTTTCATTAGCGTCTTTATACTCCTGACTCCCGTCTTTATACTCCTTATAAGCATCATTGGTTGTAAATTCTTCATCATATTCATCTAAGATAGATAAATGGCACTTTGTCTCTAAATTCTATTGTATCATCATAAGGTGGCACATCAGACATATTGACTAATCTTTACTATTTACACACAAAATAAAGTAAAACACGGTTAAAAACCAAATACACAACTTTTAAACACTAAAATACAATTAAACAAATACTTTAAAAATCTTTTCCTTTTCACTTTTGTTAATTACTTATTCAGCCTTTTTATACTTTACATAAACGCAATAAAAGCATCAAAAATTGAAACGCTTATTTAGCCTTTTATCCTATATAATAGGATAAAGATCCTCCAGAGCCATTGCTGGCGCATAGGGTGTCGAATCTACGTTTCAGTTACTGGGTGTTTTTACAGGAACAAGTAGCAAGCTTGTCGCCCAATCTTGCTGCGATGGGGATCGAACCCTGGGCCCCGTATTGCCAAGCAGAGCACCAATCCACTGTGCTACAACAGGTTTTATATATATATATATATATATATTTATATATATATATAATATATATATATTATGAAAAGAGAAATCACCAATGCAACAGCACAAAAAAAAAGAAAAAAAAAGACAGAACTGGTTTAACTGAAAACCAGTTAAAAGTCTTGTAGTAAGACACAATGTTTATATAGTATGACAAAAAATTTTAATTCGTAAAAATAATTTTGTTATCAAAGGACTATATATAGTAGAGAGTTCCCTCGGTTATGCAAGTCAAGTTACAAGAAAGCTTTTTTTTTGCAAGGAGTAGTTAACAGTTAAGATTACTGAAGAGTAAATTTATTTCATTACGATCACTATCACTCTAGCGCCAGGTCCCCTTCTGAATTGGAACAAAAAGTTAGGTTTAACTATGATCTTTTTGTATTTCACTAGGGTTTCTTACCCGTCACTAGATTCGATTGTCGAAGAACCTTCTATTTGATAGATGAAAGTGTGTCCTTTCTTGGACACACTTGGTGAATCTTTTGCAATCTTGATTTCAAATCACATCTTCACCTGGACCGTATATACTCATGACCGGGCTTTCAAAGTGATTGGATAGGCATATAAATTTTCCATGTTCATCGATTGTTCTACGATTCTGCTCTAAAACGGTTTGCAAAAAAAGTTTCAGCACTTCAAGATAATTCTGATCCAACCAATAGTATGTCACTTTACCCAACGGGTTTGACAAATCTGGTTTGTAATCCTGGCAGTTACACTCTTTACAATGGTCCCAATTTAACTGAGTTTCTTCGTAACAAAATCTTTCTGGAACAATGTCATAGCCAGGTCCAACAACTGGCGCTTCATTTATGTAGTCTAGTGGTTTATCAATAACTTCATTATTGAATTTCCTCTCCCCTGACTTAAAACCATAGTGTATCTGAATTTCCCTATCGCACAGACACTGGTGGAAAAAAAATTGGTTGAATTTGCCTATTATCTTAGTCGGGGCTCACTTTGTAAGGAATAAATCACACAGCAACGCTTATGAAAGTCATTATCTACTTGGCAGATCGTTCACCGTGGCAGTACGCAACAAAACAGTACGCACTGCTAACGATGATCAATAATATCCATATGAGTAGGCGTAAAAAATTTATTTTTATGATGATTGATTAACCGTCCTCTCTTTCTACGATATTGATATATGATATAAATTATTTATTTATTATCAATTTATGCCCCAAACCTAGAGTAAAAAAAACAAAAACAGAATTAAATGGAATTTACTAAAAATTCTATTATTTTCTAAACTGTAGACACTCTGTAGATAGTTATTAACACTCTGTATCCACTTTGTATTAACACTCACTATCAACAGTTTTAGGAAAGCATACATCAAAAGTAGTCATTTTCCATTTTATTTATTTCCCATATGTTCCCATTTGAATCTTTCACTAACTCTCAATTGTGCTGGTGTAATGCCCCCCGGAAAATACCCCTTCCCCGAAAAAATATCTCCCCGTAATATATCCATCTGCGGAAATTATTCCCAAATAGTCACTTGATATTTTTTTCATCGAACATTTCAAACAAAAGCGTCTATTTTTGTGTTCGCTTTGTATTAACACTCTATCAAACAGTTCGTGGTAACGAACTGTAGTAAGGAGCGACCCGGCTCAATAGTAAAAGAAACTCTAAAAAACGGAATTTCGATGCTAAAAGATATATCAAAAGAATCAGATTTTTATGCTGATTTTAAATATATAAGTTTCATCAAATTTAGTCTTTGTCATCAAAAGTTACGAGCCTGAGAAAACTTGCCTTATTTTGGAAAATAGGGGGTAGCCTCCCCTAAAAGTCATAGGATATTAACGAAAATTACAACATCGCATTCAGCGTATCAGAGAACCCTATAGAAAAAATTTCAAGGTCCAATCTACAAAAATGTGGAATTTCGTATTTTTTGCCAGAAGACAAATCACGGTTGCGTGTTTATTTGTTTTTTTTTGTTTTTTTTTTGTTTTTTTCCCCAGGGGTCATCGTATCGACCAAGTGGTCCTAGAGTTTTGCAAAAGGGCTCATACTAACGGGAATGAAAAGTTCTAGTGCCCTTTTTAAGTGACCAAAAACATTGGAGGGCACCTAGGCCCCCTCCCACGCTCATTTTTTCCCCGATGTCAACGGATCAAAATCTTTCAGATATCCATTTTGTTCCGCGTAGTCGAAAACCATAATAACTATGTCTGTGGGGATGACTTACCCCCCACAGTCCCTGTTTTAGGGGCTGCAAGTTACAAACTTTGACCAATGTTTACATACAGTAATGGTTACTGGAAAGTGTACCGACGTTATCAGGGGGATTTTTTTGGTTTGGGTGTGGGGTTCAGGGGAGGGGGCTATATGGGAGGATCTTTCCTTGGAGGAATATTTCATGGGGGAGGAGAAATTCAATCAAAAGGGCGCAGGACTTTCAAGCATTACTATAAAAAAAAAACAATGAAAATGTAAGCATGAAAAAGTTTTTTCAATTGAAAGTAAGGAGAAGCATTAAAACTTAAAACAAACAGAGATTATTACGCGAATGAGTGGTTCTAAAAATACTCTAGCATAAAGAGCGAGGTATTTAGGAGGAGATAAATACTTCGCTCTTTATGCTAAAATTTTTTTAAATAATTTTAACTATTTATTTTACGGCCTTTCTGATTCAGGGGTCATTCTTAAAGAATTGGGATAAAACAAGATTTAGTGTGAAGAGCGAGGTATTAACGAGGGGACCAACCCCCTCATATATATAATCAAAAATATAAGAATATAAAAGTTTGTTACGTAAGTTAATTCTTAAGTTACGTATTTTTTTTACTAATAAAAACGTTCGTTAAAAATAAAAGATCTAGTTGCCTTCTTAAGTAACCGAAAAATTGGAGGGCAACTAGACCTCCTTCCCCACCCCTTATTTCTCAAAATCGTCTGATCAAAACTAAGAGAAAGCGCATTTAGCCAAAAAAAGAATTAATATGCAAATTTCATTTTTATAATTTATGTACGGAGAGCCAAAATCAGACATGCATTAATTCAAAAACTTTCAGAAATTAAATAAAAAAACAAGTTTTTTTAAATGAAAGTAAGGAGTGACATTAAAACTTAAAACGAACAGAATTTACTCCGTATATGAAAGTGGCTTCTCCTCCTCGACACCCCGCTCCTTGCGCTAAAGTTTGATTCTTTCTCGCAACTCTACTTTTTAAAACAATAAAAAACAATAAAAGGAGCGACCCGGCTCAATAGTAACCAAAACTCTAAAAAATGGAATTTTGATAACAATAGCTACATCAAAAGAATCAGATTTTAATGTTGATTTTAAATATATAAGTTTCATCAAGTTTAGTCTTACGCATCAAAAGTTAAGAGCCTGAGAAAATTTGCGTTATTTTAGAAAATAGGGGAAAACACCCCCTAAAAGTCATACAATGTTAACGAAAATCACACCATCAGATTCAGCGTATCAGAGAACCTTATTGTAGAAGTTTCAAGCTCCTATCTACAAAAATGTGGAATTTCGATAATTCACGGATAATTCACGGATGCGTGTTCTGGGTCCAGGAGGAAAAGAATGGTCAGTGGGAGGGAGTATTTTTCCGTTGAGCTGCGAGCCGGATTTTACAGAATCAAAACAAACATCAGAAATTACATGATTTTTTTCCAATTTGTAAAGCAGAAAGCAAAAAGGGTCATATAAATTTAAAAGACGCATAATTCATATCGTAAAAGCAGAAAATTATATCTTCATCAACATCGCTGTCATCGCGATTCATCGATGCTTAAGCCTGCCAGTTGACCAGCAGACAACTGCCAAGTATTCATCTTTATCCACCGAAAAATTGCTGACATTAAGAAAACCCTTGGACGAACTCGACTTTTCATTATAGATGAAATAAGTATGATCTCGTCTCTTATGCTGATGTATATTCATTTGCGCTTGACGGAAATTAAATCTACTAATTTCTCAATGGGAAATGCCAACTTTGTTCTCTTTGGAGATTTTCTTCAATTGAGGCCTGTGTCGGCAAATCCACCGTTTATTCCTCTTACTCGTCTAGAAATCCGAAATAGACTTGGATCCATGTGATCCTTTAATCTATGGCATGAATTTGAGTATGATGAGCTGACAATCAACATGAGGCAAAAAAATGACAAGCCATATGCGGATACACTTGCAAACATAAGGCTTGGAAATTGTGAAGAACAGCATCTCCAGTGTCTTTCTACACGGAAATTTGGATGCATGTCGCGAGCAACCTCAGAAGAAATTACCAAATTATATTGTAATTTGTGTAAAGAAGGGAAAGTGCCGGTTATTTTGATGCCCACAAACGACGACTGTAGGGTAATAAACAACACACTGCTAAAGGAAACGAGCTCGAAACACGTTACACTGACTGCCATTGATTGTCTTTCTTCGGTGGTCAGAAAAAAAAGAATTGAAGAAGAAGCAGCAAAAAGTGTTTCAAGCTTTGCAGATGACTGCAAACGAACAGCTGGTGCATTAACAACATTGGTACTATCAATTGGTGCACGAGTAATGCTTCAAAGAAACATTGCAGTGGATAAAGGCTTAGTAAACGGATCCACGGGCTACGTCAAAGAGTTTAAAAGTATACCATCTGGTGAAATAGTTAGTGTTTTGGTATAATTTGATGGTCAAGATCAGTTGACAAGCATAGGCCATGCTACAGTTCGATTTGAAGCGCTCAAAGAGGTCTATTATACTAGAAAACAGTTTCCATTGCAACTAGCATTTGCAATTACTATTCACAAGTCTCAAGGCCTCAGCTTGGAATGTGCTATCGTCGATGCAGGAAGTCGTTGCTTTGGACCGGGGATGATTTATGTTGCATTATCCAGAGTTACCACTAGCGCAGGGCTGCATCTTGTGGAACTTGATCCAAGTAAAATTATTGCTGACATGGAAGCAATCTCAGAGTATAATCGTCTTAGGAGTAGTTATAGACCTGACCTTCCATTATTGAGAATCATCCAAACGCCCACAACTAATTTGAATGAGGACGTCGTGGAAATAGGTAGCATAGGAAATGTTTATCCGAAAAGGAAGAAAAATGTCGAACATGCAATCATTGAAAAAGGGGAAAAAAGAAAGCCAGCAATAGAAGATTCGTTTTCAAATAAGACGAAAAGCCGAAAAACAATATCCATAACAAATGAAGTAAGATCAAACGCTACGATTTTGCCAACGAAAGGTGATAGCGTTATCCTAGGTATTGAAGGCAACACGAAACGGTGCAGGAAGAAAAGGTTTCCAAAACAGAGATGGTGTTTCATGCTATGCAAACTCTGCAGTTCAGTGCGTTTTCAGCTTACACAGAATACTTTTTGATATGCTGCAAAATTCACAAGGCAACGTTGCAACTGAAATTTTACGGCTAGCAGTATCGTCCCTTGACAAGATAGAGTCAACAGTCCAGCTAAGATCATTGCTGCCGACTGTGTATGGATTTGCTGAGGACGAACAGCAGTCACTCTTCGAGTTTTGGGAAGCTTTGTTTAGAAGTATGGATGAAGAAAACTCGGAAACAAGCACAACAACTGCCCTCAGTCCTCTTAGTAGACTATTTCAGTTCAAGAATCATAAATTTTTGGCTTGTCACCGCTGTAACTGGAGCCAAATAGATGATAATATGACAAACGGAAAAGTGTGCTATTTTCCAGCTCCAGGAGTTCTGAATCCCGATGCACCCGCTCATGAAGAGGTTGTTGAGACATCGGACATTCAATTTAGTGAAGTGTTAAGTCCATATCCTGTTGGAAAATTTTACCCAAATGAACATTAACTAACATAACACACAGTTTTTACTGAAATGCCGCAGTTTCTTGCGATTAACTTGGACAGGAGTGCAATGGCACATAAAATTACGAGAAGAATAATTGGTTTTGAGCCAGATCACATTTTGTTGGAAAGCACAATGAGTGAGGTCATATCAGACGTTAGCTACAATGATATCGTCGTATCTTTGGAGCGATATAGAGCTATTGCCATTGTTGTTCATACAGGTATTAATTTCAACTCTGGTCACTATTACGTTTACAGGCGAACGTTGGAAGGCACATGGTGTCTCTGCGATGATTCAAATGTGAAATTGATGGGAAAGCAAGCAATGGACTGCTCAGGTATGACTTTTGCTGTTCTTCAAAGATGTAGCTAATCTTTTTTTGTCTATGTTTTAATCTAAATTATACATAAATTAAATATAACATAAGGGATCATATTTTAAAGTGATTTTAACTTGTTTTTTTTTCAAGTTTGGAATTAAAGTACACTTAAGTGAATTCTAGCTTTTGCACTAAATACTAACATCTCAGAAACATTCACCTGCTTCTAGTCTCTCTCTAGATACTTTATAGAAAATTATTATTTTTTATTTTTAAATCAGTAGGGAATTTATATTGATTTTTAAGACAATGTGGTAGTATAAACTAAAGACTGAAGTAACATTTGTATATGAATGAACTTTACATTGGTTCAAAATGAAAATGCTGGTTGGTTAGATACACTAGAAGCTGGAATCATAGCTGATAGTGAACCAAAGGTACACCAGCATACCAGGAAAACTTGACGTGGAAGCCTTGTACCTGGGCACCACGAATAAGACTGCTGGCTGGTTACATACACTTGAAACAAAAATCATAGCTGATGGTGAACCAAAGGCACGCCAGCACACCTGAAAAACTTGGTGTGGTAGCCCTGTGCCTTGGGCACCACATTATGGTTTTGACCCGGGTTAGCCTGGATAACAAATCCATACATTTTTCTCCCCCGGTGCATCTTAATTCATTCCATTTCGAATTTTAATTTGGAAATTGTAATGCAATTAGGATCACCATCAGCGACGCCTCCTCGTTGGCAGGGGAGGGGCAACAGAATGGAGTTGAACATATTATCCAATAGTCACAAGCAGGTGCGTGTATGTTCTCCAGTGTTTTCACGTGGAATCAAGCTTTGTTTAAATAATAGATAAATTTTGAATTCGCTACACAAATATCGAACATAATGGAGAAAATATGGGCATTCACATTGAATTTGAGAATTTTCATATTCAGAGTGAACGGACGCGTCAACATGCGAAACTTGGTTCTCTAACACGTTTCTAATGTGTTAGTCTTTTCAATTGTTTTTCTTTAGAGGCCTGACTCAATAATTTTAAATAAAATTATGATTTTTTAAATGGAGAAGTTGTAAAGCATTGAATAGCTGTGAAAAATGTTCACAACAATATGTTGTGAAAACAACATTTACTCCTTTACATTATTTGGGGTGTTACGAATTCATCAACGAAAATGTTTAACTCCATTCTGGCAAAGTTCGCTGAATTAAACTGATTTCTTAGTTGTTTATAAACTTACCTCTACTTCTAGGGTGCAACTTCGATTTGGCTAACACAGGATGACTGCAATTCACTTAATAATGGCCAACTGAGGTCAACTGTTGAGATATCCGGGGCCCGAGATTACTCAAACATAATTTGGAAATCATAATTTTAAATATAGCCTTATTGCCATTCTCATCTGTGCACGCTTAATTATACATATTGTTTGTTTTGTTTTTGTTTCTTTAAGCTGAAATAATAAAACCTATTAATTAAAATGTATTTAAGGAAACAACCAATGCGTTACTGTAGAATAGTTAATATTATTGTTGTACGCTACTTTTTTTAACTTTTCAACTTTGTGCATATAGTTGAAACTATTTTCAACGCTTTCTGTACTATAAGAATGTTTCTTTTAATTTGAACTTTGATAATGGTACTTTAAACTTTTTCCTGTACTTTAAATTAATTTCATAAAATTAACTTTAAAGGAACCTTATGCTTCAGTAGTTACTCCCAACGAATTGGACATTAAAATTAACGTTGAAAATTTTCAAACTCATATGGAACCGTCGTCCCCACCAACGAAACTTTGTTGTTTGACACGTTCCTAGTGATTTAGTCTTTTCAAATGTCTTTATAAAAGGCCTAAGTCAATAATTCTAAAGGAATTTATAATTTTTTCCCTGGGGACATTGTAAAGCATTGAATATAATTATATATTGATTTAAACCGTATTTACTCCTTTACAGTTTTCTGAACTGCTACGAATTCATAACCGAAAGTGTTTAACTCCATTCTAGCAAAGTTCGCTGAATCAAACTAATTTCTAGTTCTTTTATAAACAGACCTCTATTTCCAGGGTGCAACTTAGAAGTCGCTACCACAGGATAACTGTAATTGACTTAATAATGGCCAACTGAGGTCACATGTTGAGATATCCGGGGCCCAAGAGGGCTGAAACACAATTTGCAAGTCATATTTTTAAATGGTGCATTATTGCCATTCTCTTTAGCGTACTTTAGAATATAAATGATGCTTGTTCTGTTTTTGTTTTTTTAGCTTAAAAAAAAAAAACAATTTCATTGAAATGTATCTTATGGAACAACCAATGTGTTACTGTGAATAGTTCATATTATTGTTTTAGACTTCATTTTTTTAATTTCAAACGTCCTGAATATAGTTGAAACTACTTTCAACGCTTTCTGTATACTATAGAAATGTTTTAAAATTTTGACTCAATAATAGTACTTTAAATTAAATTACATTTAAGCAACCTTTATGCTTCAGTAGTTGTTGCTAAAGAGTTGGGAGAAAAGGCAAACTTCAGCAATAAGACAGAGGTTTTTACGAGGGAACCCTCATGTACATAATAAAAACTTTAAGTTTTATGCAGGGAGATTTCACATTGAGAGGGTTTTTTGGGGAGGAGAACTTCCCAGAGGTAAATTTACACGAGTGGACGAGTGGTGTTGCCTTAAAATATATATATATATATATATATATATATATATATATATATATATATATATATATATATATATATATATATATATATATATATATATATATATATATATATATATATATATATATATATATATATATATATATATATATATATATATATATATATATATATATATATGTATATATATATATATATATATATATATATATATATATATTATGTATATATATATATATATATATATATATATATATATATATATATATATATATATATATATATATATATATATATATATGTCTCGAATAATTGTTAAGTTTTAATTATTCAGTCAATTATCATTTTTCTCAAGCTCAAATCACAAACTATTTTTAAATGAACACTACCAATTTTTATTTTCTGATAATATTATCATCTATTTTATGTTACCCGATTCTTATTTGAAATTCTACACGAAAGTTTCTGCGCTCCTAGGTAGCCGTGTCCGAGTTATTAAATATTACAACTATTTAATTCTTCCTTGTTCCAACTTCTTTTATACACTTCGTGAATAGTTTGTCTGGCTTTAAATGTAATAATTTGTCGGACAATAATGTATTATTTTGTTACGATCTCCAATTTATTCATGCTTAACGTCTACCTAGAAAGAATAAGTAATATTCTATCGTAATGAAACGCTCATAAATTAAGTAATAATCTTTTACCTATAAGTCGGATCAAAATCTATATATATATATACAACTTTTTTTTCATTTATAAAATAATATCAAAATGTTTTCTCAGAAATCTTTTTGCCTTCTCTAGATTATTGTATTTATTTGCAGACAGAAACAATTTCTCCTTTATTTTCAAATTTTCTTCTTCGTTGTTTTGCATGGAGTAGCTCCGGATGTTTCAGCAGGTCAATCATCTAGAAAAGGAACATATATTGAGTCTCACTAGCTCAAAGTCGATACAAATCTCAATATACATTTATAGATAGTCTCGTTAGTTAAACGAGCAATATTGAATTTACACTCAGTGTCTTGACATATGTCCAATATATAACAGCATTAATTTACTATAAAACCCTAGTAATTATTATTTTGGAACAATAAGACCAACCGACCCAGGGGGAACCTTTGTATTCAGGTAATTTACCTGCTCTTCAAATTTGCGTATCCAAAGATTTTTATAACATTTAATTTTGAGATTTGTTGAACACATTTTTCCAAAAATTGTACTTTATATTGAAATTAATTTATGATTATCCAATACGATTTAAAAATAGATTACATACAAAATACATTTCCCTGCTATTTTATAAAATACACTGTAACAGTAATTAACAATCAATTCTAGCACTTCCACAGTATATCTCTATTTGTTTGTCATATCATTTTTTACTATATCATGGATGTCAAAATTTGAAAAACTCATTTTTATTACGGGATTCATTCATTCACCTATATGTTCAGTACTAACGAGTTTCACTAAATTAACACTAATTAACAAGCCGCAAAAAATTCCATAATGTCTGTGTTGTTAGTGGGGGAATAACAATTAACTGTTCATTCTCAAAACAAACTGTATGAACAATTTCTTTAAAATTTCATTAGTAAATAATTAACTTTTTAATACTTAATTTTGGTCAATTCATTGTTTACAAAAATCTTCCTCTATATAATTGCCAAATGAAATAAGATAGTGGGGAACTAAAATAAAATTACTACAGGAAAGTACAAAAGTAATAAATTAAATGGCAATGTTAATAAAGGTTTATCTCATTTTTTTAATTATTATTTTTTAGCATGTTTAAATAATATACAACAAATCTAAATTAAATAATTAAACAAACATAAATAACATACATATGTAAGATGAAATATGTACCACTATTAGATTTGAATAGCACAATAGTCACAGACAAAAATTATTAAAGCAGCAATACACCTAGACATTGGTTTTGATAAATTTAGTAATTTTTTTTTTAACTAGAAAATTTAGGTATAAAATATTATAATATGAATACAGCGTATGTAATTTCTTAATTTACTTATAATATAATTCAATCAAAATTAACAAATCTCATTCACTTTTACGAATAAATAATTCTGTAACTTTGGAATTAATTGTTTTATTCAGGGCTTCTAAGGAGAAACAATAAATAGCTATTGACATACCTATTGCAGTTTAGAAATTTTGAAGTAATGGATAAATCAAATTAGAACAATTATTTTCCGTTAGATAATTTATCCACACATCTATATTATATCTGTTTCATTCCTTTCGCTGGATTTTCCAATAACTGGCATTAAATATTTTTCGCTATATATTTATAAGTCTCAAGAGGCTTCTTCAGTAAAAATATGTTAATAATTGGCAATTATTCCTCCTCTGAATGTTTTTAAGTCATATTGATTTTCAGTACTGGCTGACTGCGTTGACTTTGCAACTTGATGCCTTTAACGAGGTCGAGCACGAGATGCCGTTTTACGTCTGATTTCAAAGACAAACCTCCAACACAGGATCAAGCTTATTTGAATTAATTTTCTTATAAAACATCAATTAAACACTTTTTAACAATCATTACAATAGAAATGTCCATTGAGAATTGAATTTAAATTTATCAAATAAAATTAATCATGAATGCACTCACCCATTCTGCCTTGTGCGCCCTCTGCTGAATCATCGACCTGATGTTTAATTTCTTTAAAACTTTGCTCCGATACTCAGCAAAACCTCTCCTGAGCCACTCCTCTTCATTCAATTTCAATGCTGCAAAATGAATTAAGTTGTTATTTATGTACTAAATGAATGATCTTTTTTAAATATTAAGAAAATACAAATAGGTAACACAAGTAATCTAAATATTTAAATAGGAATTAGAATTTTCATTACACTGAAAATCAGTTTAGGGAGGTGTAAAAGCAAATAAAATTTAACTATTCTGTCCGGTATCATTAGCGTCCATCCCATCTCTAAACTGAGGGGAGTATTGGCAACCTCAGCTGAATACTGAGTGATTTTATGTCATTTTAAAATCAAATAGAAGATTACTATTATGAGTCTTTTAGAGACATAATTTGTTTTAGAACTCGTTCATTGCTAAAGTATACATATTATTAAATTATTAGACTTCAATTAAAATATTTTTTATTTTATTATCTGTTTTTGTAAATTGTTCCAAAACTGTAGATCTATTACACTTATAGATTGTAAAAAAATCCAAACAATATATTTATTTCCTGACCATTATTTGTAAATCAACAGGTATTTTATTTTATGTTTAAAATTTTATATTAAAATACATAATTTTTTTAATTCTTTATCGGAACTTCTATTTTATTACCATGAATACATTTAATATTATTAGAAGGGGTCATACAAAAAGAAAATCGATGACTATAGAAAGAGTCGCTTCCGGGATCAAGAGAACTATTAGAGACATAACTAAACTAGCACAAATTACTACCCCCAAGATTTGTGGTAATACATTTTTAAAGTCATTTGTTGTTCTATAAACAAGTGAGTGTGCATTATAAAAGCATTTTGGTCGTAATGATACCTTATAACAATACAATAAGAAATAAACAATTTTTTCCCAAAATTTCATCAAATAAATGGGGAAGTTATTTAAATGTTAACTTTATTTCAGTAGTAAACACACTCACTTATTTAGAGACAACTATTTCAAATAAGAATAATTTAGATACAAATGCAAAGAAGAAGAGTTTGCTTGTAATTAGGATAAGCAAATGATCTTTGTACTTACATTCTTCGCTGTCATTAATTGAGCTGTACACATTGTGTGCAGAACGAACAGCGTCCTCTTTCTGGAGGAACATCCTCCAGCTTTCGCTGTCGTGCTTTATCTGGGCATAAATTTTTCTCATTTTCAAATGCCCCTCTAATACCTCTTTATTATTTTTTTTTTGGAGATAAATTTTTACAGCTCCAACCTAAATTCTAATTGAAATATAAGTATTACGACATCACTTTTTGAAAATGCAAACAAATTTATTTACTACACATAAAATTTATGTTAAAAAAAATTACTGGAAAGAATACTTCAGTCTTGACTATATTTAAAGGCATAATAATTATTTGCATTAACAAACCCTTGTATGGAAACAATTGTCTAAAAGAGGAAATCAACATCTATAATTCGGCCTGTCCGAGAACGTTAATAAATCCCGGTCTTGTCCCACATTTGCTTCTAAACTCAAGCAATGAATTATTGTTGTTGCGGATCATTGAAAAACATAAATTCAATAACATATAACAATGGTTATTTCTACAATGAGGGGGCAACCCATATTTGTATTCATTGCCGAGATTCTATTCCAAAACCTTTTTAGCGTCTATATTCATTATTATGATACATAATTTTTTGGGGTATTTATATTATACAGCGCCGACATACCATTCTTCATCCAATTAGAACCTGTTTCTCTCATGCTCAATCCTAATTGAATATATTAAATTGAACGATTTTTCCTTTCACACTTTATAAACAAACTTGGGAAATAGACTGGGTCTGAATCATTAATGTATTACGTAAAATTAATGTGCATATTAACAATAATGAATTGTTCTGTAACTTCACACTGTCCGAATACCGTACCCCTCCCCCTAATTGCAAATATCTAGCCAATTGCAAATATTCTAATTTGCAAATATCTAGCCAAAATTATATATCTCCAATTAAGTCTGTCACTTCTCTTTGTCTGATCTCTCGCTTACTAATAGAAACTAATTCATAGAAATAAATTTATATAAAGAAAGAAAATATAACCCTTCGAAACTTGTTACAGGAATTTATTTTAATAATCGTCGTACATTCGTTTATTATTATTATTTTATCTGCATTTTAACTTCGTTAAAAAACTATGCAAAGTCAAATAAATATAAATATTAATAATTAAAAATATTTACATTTTAATCATATGTCAATTTATTGAAATATCTTCATTAGATATATTGCTTAATTTTCTTTTTTTTTGCTACAGTCAATTATATCTTTTACTACACTCTATAATTTTTTCACATATGACTAATTAGGCATCAATTGCCATAAAAAAATAAAACCTATTTATTGCAAACTGTGTTTTTATATGTTTTTCACTATTTTGATTTAATTTATCAAATTATGTACTAATTTAATAGAATTTGCCTCTGAGTACTGACAATTTATTTCAGTCGATACTTACTCTAATTTTCATAGTGACATCGTTCTTTGCCATTGTCTCTAGTTCATTCATTACTTCATTTGCATCGTCCATTTTTACAAATTTCATTACTTTTTCGTATAGGTGATGACAACATTCCATTTTGTTCATCTAGAATATATCATTAGCATAGATTAAAAAGTAGGTTTGGTAAATTCACAAGATTTATAATTTAAAATACTGTAACCAGAATAAATGAATATTAATTCATATCATATTAAAATAAAAACACTTGGATAATTATATTATGAACTAGTATGATTGAACAAGTATAAATATTAACGGAAAGATATTTAATGCTAATTAGAGCAATGAGTGTGTTATTTCAGGTACAGTTAACATAGCTCCAAATGGGTACCGTGATGAATAATTAACGGGGAGGGGCAGAAGCTGTCTGATTATTTACTACCAACCACAGTTTTGACTCTCAGCCACTCTTTTCTTTCTCATCGTCCATAGTCTACTTATAATATTCAATGCAATCAATTTTTTACATACTAACATCACATTCTGTCCATTTTTGGAATTTGACAATCTTAAACATTAACAAACAATACGATAAGTTACAGCGACCTTATATTATTAGAGAGGGATATTGGATATGTAGCGCCAATGCTTCTCGCGTTTTCAAATACACAATACAATTGCCCCAATAATAACCTATGTAAGTCATTGCCATATCATGTTTCATTTTTATTAAAACTAAAATTGAATCGCTAAATAAATCTCTATTTTCTTTTTTTTTAGTGATAATGTTTGGCTGAAATACTGAAACAATACGAAGGTAATATGTTAACAGACCTATTCAACATGTTTATAATATCATCTTAAAAACAAATAATTTATTCATTCCCAAATCTATGGCAAAATTATTTTAAGTGAAGCAAATGTTTTCTAGAATAAAAAAAATTGACCCATTTGAAACATTATACAAAAAAATTGGGAATTATCGATTACATATTTTCAAATTATAAATTTCAATTCTATAATAAAAAGAGAAAAGACCAGTACAACAACACACACACAAAAAAAAAGACAGAAGGAGAAAAAGAAGACTATTTTCCTACATTAGTGATTAATATAGATCAGTACTTGAATGAGGCCTTAACCCTACTCATCCATACAATCACACAGGTCAAACAGCATAGCCATACACAATCCACCATAAAGAATAATCCACGGACAGGTAGTCGTGTCGTCAGTAAGTGGTAGTCGTAATTTACCAAACATAAAAAAAAGAATAAAAAAAAGAGAAGATACAAATAATTCATAGGCAACAACACAACACAAGGGCTCATTAGGAGAATACACACTTGCCTATAGGGTTTCGGCACTTTAAAAGCGGCACTTAATATCAAATTAGATATTAAATTCAACCACTTAATAAATCTGTATTATTTTTTTGGTTGTTATAATGTTTGAGTGAGTAACTTAATCATTATGAATGTAATATGCTACCAAATCAGAATAATATAATTAAAATTGGAACTTGCTAATGAATGATTCATCCTTTTGCAAGTCAATAATAAAATAATTTGGTGAAACGCATTTTATTACAAGAAAAAATAACTACAGATTTGGCATATTGCGTACGAACATTTTTTTTTTAATTATAGCAATTGAATAGTTCAAAACTAAAATTTGAACTTTCTAAGATAACGCAACACTTAATTCAACAATTTCTTTTGAAAACTAATAAATTTCTTTTCCAATTTCTTACTACTTGAAGGAGGAATGTTTTCGTAGGGATTAATAATATGTATTAATAATTACGCTAATACATATCATTCTTAAATTAAATTTTTCTGAATATGTATTTAACTTTTTAAATAGTAATATAATTCTTTTCAAAATCAAATTCTAAACATTCGGAACTACAACATTTTTAGAACAACATTTTAATGTTTACCTTTTTCTCTTCCAATTGCCCAAAACTATTGGCTTGGGACAAGGCCAAAATCTCCTCATCAACTATACTTCTTTGGCCAGATGGTAGAATATCGTCCATTACTAATAGGTTCATGTCGTCGTTGGAAGTATCCTATAAATTATAATAAATTGATTTGCTATTTTAAGGTTACGACAATCCTTCTAGAAAATACTTAATCATGCCTTTTGTCCTATAGGAATTCTTCTAAGGGGGGAAGGGTCTCCAGTTATTTTTTTTGAAATAATAAATTTTAATTTTATAAAATTATTCTGAATTAGAATGTGATACCCATTCTTGTAGCTCGCAAAATCATGGGATACTTACTATAGGTTTTGGATTTGGGAGTTACTATACTCGTATTATTAAACAATTTTACTTTTCCGACATAATATTAACCATTATACAAATATAACCATTAAATGTTAAATAAACTAGGTCCAAAAAGTGACGTTAGTAAACAATTTTTACTTAATCAAACAGTTCGTGGTAACGAACTGTAGCTGTCAGATTTTGCATGCAGTCCAGCTATACCTTTCCCATAACTCCCCTAAGGTGTAATATATAACTTATTTTTTATTTTCTTTGTATTCGCGCATTGCGTCTTTCTTACAAATTTACCTGTTAATTGATTCAACTGTGATGAAACAAAGATTAAACATTATTTACGTGTCTCAAAATTTATTGACAATATATAAAATGATCAACATATATATTATATAATTTGTTTTTAAACATAATTGAATAATACATATGATTTATAGGACAAAATCAAACATTGAACGGCCAATCGTATGATTTGAGGCCAAGAATAAACCAACGTAGTATTAAATTTTACTTGGGGTACCTTAAATAAATAGAAGATATAAACACTGCTAAATCAGTTCATAAACTGAATCCATTTGATATAAGTATATTAGGTGTTAAATATCATTTCCTATTCATTAAAGACAAATTTATCTTATTTTATTTAGGGGGGAGAAGGGGTTTGTCCAGTTAGATAATGTACAACTGTAAGATTATAAAGAAAATTTCTAAATATTTACGTATGAGACCAAAAGCAACCCAGAATTCGAATCTGCGAACAACAGGTTTCTCTCTCTATACTAGGTACAGTTCAATTGTCTGAGGGACATGAACTATGAGGTAGGTATATTTATATTAAATAGTTAATGTGTAAAGTTAGTATTTTGATTATTTTTTTTTGTAGTTTCCATTACTTCTTACTACAATTTATATTTCCATCATATTTCATTATATTTCTTTGTGATTTACCTTTACTCACTTTTAGAATGTGTTTGGTGCAATGCGTATCAGCCGCTAAATACATTGAAAATAAATTACCATTAAATTTACGATTTCCATTTTTCTTTTAATTTTCCCCCGAAAAGCACTATCTAAAACTATCAACGCCTATTCTTGAAATGAGTTGGATATGGCTGAGGGCGAAGATTTTTTCTTTTATTCAATTGAGAATTGCTCAAATTCTGCATTACATTTACATACAAGTTTCTACCTCTTTCGCTTTCTGTTACTATGCCTTTCAAAATTAATTTATATTTTCATCATATTTTTATATATATTTTCCCCATTATTATTTCTTTACTTCTTGAATGTGTTTCGTGTAATACGTCTATGACACTCAATAAATTGAAAATACGTTACCATTGAATTGAAAGTAGCCATTTTTTTTTACCCGAAGAGCACTAACTTTACTTATTAACGTCTAGTCTTGAAATGAGTTGGATATGGCTGAGGGCAAAGATATATCCTTTCGTTCATTCATTCAATTGAAAATTGTTCAATTTAGGCACTACGAGTAAATATAACAAATTTCTACCTCTATCGCGTTCTGTTACTGTGCATTGCAAAATTAATTCTGCAAATACTACGCTTCAATTACGTGATAGAATCTTTCATTAGAGAAAAATCCTGTGGGAAAATGAAATTTTCCTCGGAGTGGGAGATGGGCTTAACAACATTATTTAAAAAACGATCAGTTGTTTCATAAAAATATAGTTTTCTCTTAACTTTACCTAAGGAGTAACATTAAAACTTAATACAAAAAGTTAATAATTCGTATTAAAAGGGCTGCTTCTCATCAATAGCTCGCTTATACGCTATTTTTTTTTAAAGATAGCCATTTTATTATTGTAATAGGTCAATTAGTTATATTTAGGACTTGATAATCTTTCGTCAAAATGCAAAATCATACGTCAGGTCCTGCAGGAATTCGACTTGGGAGTTGGGTTTACGTAGGGGGGAACTTTCTATGAGGGAATTTTGTACGAGGGAAGAGAATTTCCATGAAGGGGGGGGGTATTTTCTAACAATGTTTTATAAAAAAAAGAGAAAAAAAATTTTTCAGCTGAAAGTCATGGGCAGTATTAAAACTTAGATGAACATAAAAGATTACGTATAAAAGGGGGTTTGTCTCCTCCACACTACCCTGCTCTTTACGCTAAAGTATTTTTTGGGTTGTTTAGACTAGTTTTCCTGCCTCCTTTGTGATTCAGGGGTCATTCTTAAACATTTGGTACAAAATTCAAGCTTTACTGTAAAGAGAGAAATATTTACAAAGGGGCTAACCTCGTCATATACGTAATAAACATATACACATATAGAAGTTTGTTACATAAATTAAATCGTAATTTACGTAATTTTATTACTTACAATTAATAATTAATTATTCATGAATTAATTATTGTGTCATTAATTAATTAGTATTTCTACCTCTTTCGCTTTCTGTTACTATGCCTTTCAAAATTAATTCTGCAAATACTGCGCACTTCAGTTATGTGAGAAAGTCTTTCCGTACAGAAATTTCCTGTGGGAAAATGAAATTATCGTCGGAGGGGAAGATGGATTTCACAACATTATTATTCAACGATTAGCTATTTCTTAAATACATATGTTTTTTTTCTTTAAGCAAGGTGTAACATTACAAATTAATACGTAAATAAAAAAATACGTATTTAAGGGGCCTGCCCCTCGTCAATAGCTCGCTCTTACGCTATTTTTTTGGCATTTTAAAGGAGATTACTTTATTATTGGAATAGGTTAATTAATTACTTTTAGGACATGGTGGTCGTTCTTAAGAAAGCCAAATTTTGCGTCAGGACCTCCACCGACATTGGAGGCCAACTTGGCCTCCTCCTCCATCCCTTTCTTATCAAAATCGTCCGATCAAAGCTATGAGAAAGCCATTTAGCAAAAAACAAAAAACAATAATTCAAATTCAAGTAAGGAGTGACATTAAAACAAAGCGGGCAGAAATTATTCCGTGTATGAAAGGGGCTGTTCCGTCTTCGACGCCCCACTCTGTACACTAAATATTTTTTAGTGCTATAAAAATTAGAGTTGTGAGAAAGAGTTTAACCTTAGCACAAAGAGACCGGCGTCGAGGAGGGAACAGCCCCATTTATATACGGAACAAACAATAACATAAAACATAATTAACGGGTGTCAAAACTCATTGACAATATATACAATGAGCTACATATGTATTATATATTTTTTAACTATAAATAATTAAAAAACTATATGCATATATTATTGAAAGATAAATTCTAAATTGAAATGGCAATCGTAGGATTTGAAGCGAGGGATAAGGCAACGAAGTATTAACTTCTACTTTGGTACCTCAAATAAACGGAAAATATGAAGAATGCTACAACAGTTCTTAAACTACTTTCATTTTTTTTTAAATTAAGGTTTTTACTGTGATAACAGATAAATTTACAATTTTTGGGGGGAACGAGTGGGTGGGGGGGGGCTGCCAGTTAAAAAACGTACGCTTGTAACATTATACAGAAAATTTTAAATTTTTAGTTACTATGAAAAGCTCATTAGATATTTACGTATTAGACCGTGCGATAACATATGATTACTTTTCTGTATTAGGTACAGTTTACGTCTCAAAGACATGAATAACAAGGTGATATATTTTAATTAAATAGCTTATGTACAGAGTTTGTATTCTGATTCGGTTTTTGGTTGTAGTTTCCATTATTGTCTTACTATAATTTTTGTTTTCATCATATTTTTATATATATTTTCCAGATTATTATTTATTCACTTCTTGAATGTGTTTAGTGTAATACGTCTATGACACTCAATATATTGAAAATACATTACCATTGAATTGAAGGTAGCCATTTTTTTTTACCCAAAGAGCAATATCTTTACTTATTAACGTCTAGTCTTGAAATGAGTTGGATATGGCTGAGGGCAAAGATATTTCCTTTCGTTCATTCATTCAATTGAAAATTGTTCAATTTATGCACTAAGAGTTCATATAACAAATTTCTACCTCAAACGCGTTCTGTTACTATGCATTGCAAAATTAATTCTGCAAATACTACGCACTTCATTTACGTGAAAGAATCTTTCATTAGAGAAATATCCTGTGGGAAAATGAAATTTTCCTCGGAGTGGGAGATGGGTTTAACAACATTATTTAAAAAACGATCAATTGTTTCATAAAAATATAGTATTTTGTTAACTTTACTTAAGGAGTAACATTAATACTTAATTCAAACACTTAATAATACGTATTAAAAGGGCTGCCTCTCATCAATAGCTCGCTTATACGCTATTTTTTTATTTTTTTATTTAAATATAGCCATTTTATTATTGGAATAGGTCAATTAGTTATATTTAGGACTTGATAATCTTTCTTCAAAATGCAAAATCATACGTCAGGTCCTGCAGGAATTCGACTTGGGAATTGTGTTTACGTGGGGGGATCTTTCTATGGGGGAATTTTGTACGAGGGAAGAGAATTTCCATGAAGGGGGGAGGCGTGTTTTCTTGCAATATTTTATAAAAAAAAATGAGAAAATTTTTTTTTAGCTGAAAGTCATGGGCAGTATTAAAACTTAGATGAACATGAAAGATTACGTATAAAAGGGGCTTTGTCTCCTCCAAACTACCTTGCTCTTTGCACTAAAGTATTTTTTTGTTGTTTAGACTAGTTTTTCTGCGTCCTTTGTGATTCAAGAATCATTCTTAAACATTTGGTACAAAATTCAAGCTTTAGTGTAAAGAGAGAAATATTTACGAAGGGGGCTAACCGCGTCATATACGTAAATACACATATAGAAGTTTGTTACATAAGTTAATTCGTAATTTACGTATAATTATTACTAACAATTAATAATTAATTATTCATGAATTAATTATTGTGGAGAGACAAAATAAAACATGCATTAATTCAAAAACGTTCAGAAATTAAATAAAAAAAAATAAATAAACGGAAAGTAAGGAGCGACATTAATACTTAAAGCGAACAAAATTATTCCGTAAATGAAAGAGGTTGTCCCCTGCGCAACTCCTCACTCTTTACACTAAAGTATTTTTTTAATTTAAAAAGTACAGCTGGAAAATAATAACATGCATTACTTCAAAAACGTTCAGAAATTAAATAAAAAAAACAAGTTTTTTAAACTGCAAGTAAGGAGCGACAGTAAAACTTAAAACGAACAGAAATTACTTCGTATATAAAAAGAGGCTGCTTCCTCATCAACGCCCCGCTCTTTACGCTAAAGTTTTTTTTACTGTTTTAAAAAGAAGAATTGAGAGAAAGAGTCAAACTTTAGCGTAAAGAGTGAGGCGTTGATGAGGAAGCAGCCTCTTTTTATATACGAAGTAATTTCTGTTCGTTTTAAGTTTTACTGTCGCTCCTTACTTGCAGTTTAAAAAACTTGTTTTTTTTATTTAATAGGAAATAGAATGGTTATATAAATATAGGATAGTAATATAGGAAATAGTTATAGGAAAGTTTACATCAAAAGTAGGCCTAAGGTCAGTTAACCTACTAAAATCTTTATTTTGGGGATTCTATTGAAAAATTCCACTTTTCCTAAACGCATTTTTACATCTCTCTGAGATCATTGTCTTTCCAAAGATATATAGAAGATAGACATCTTCTAGACCCCTTTCGGCGGACCACTATAGATAATTTCAACTCTTATTGCCATGTTCATCCACGTGTCCTTTTGTCCTGAGGTTTACGTGCCTCTTCCAATTGTTCTTAATGTCCAATTGTTATTGAATGACGATGTGGTTTCGTCGATACCAATCATTGGTACTGCTATTGGGGCTAGCGGCCCTGTAATAGTACAGAGGTGCATCGAGGCTGCCCGTACTTTTGACAGATACTTCTTTTCAACAGACCTCCAATATTTATACAGACTTGTCATTTCTGTAGCACTGGTCCGAATCGTTCCGTCACTGGAGACAAAGTTCTGTATTATAGCTTGCTCTATACTTTTCTCTAAATGTTCTTTTATTATTTGGATTTTATTTTTTTCAAGTGGCTGGCCTAAAATTTTAGGATTATTTATTCGACTCTGGTTACTATTGTTATGTTTTTTTAGGCCTTTTCCTGCCCATTCTGTTTAAATTACACTCTGTAGGCCTAACTACATCCTGATTTGGCACAAGGTCATTTAAGTTACTAAAATTTATGTTTGGGGGATTCCATGGGAAAATTCCAATTTTCCTTAACGCATTTGTACATATCTCTTAGGGCATTGTCTTCCTAAAGATATATTGAAGATGTTGACAAAAAGACATTTTCTAGACCCTTTTCGGCGTACCACTATTGATAATTTCAAGTCTGTTGCCGTGTTTATCCACCTATCCTTTTGTCCAGAGGTTTGTGTGCCTCTTCCAATTGTTCTTAAGGGGCTTAGATATACCTAGATTCAAGACCTGCAAAAAGTGGGTAGCATTTGGTATTATTCACAATAGCTTAATATTGTTTTTCTTTTGCAAATTCTGATGACTTCAAGGATGTATGACTCTTGGGGCCATCCATAGTCAAAACGACCTTTTATAACTCTGTTTAGGCCCTTTATTGGCTTTCATCAATAAAACAATAAACAAAAATTAAATACAAGATCGTGGAGTTAGCTGGAGGGCTCCTGGGTGAGGCGACGGCTAACAAAATCAGCAGTCCCATAACTGAAAGGACGCCAAACACAAACCCATAGGTACATCGGCAAGTATTGTTTTGAACAAGGCTTGTGGACTTCTCACCAGTCTGGGAATAGTGATATTGCCAATTATCTTCGTCAGGGTTCACTTTATAAGGAATAAAACATACAGCAATGCTTATGAAAGTCATTACTCACTTGGCAGATCGTTCACCGTGGTAGTACGCAACAAAACAGTACGCACTGCCAACGATGATCCATAATAACCATATGAATAGGGGTAGATTTCTATTGCCTCACGGACAGTTTGTTTGATTCCTAGGTCATTGCTAATTAGAATTGTTTCGTCAAATAGAACATAATAGTTTGGATTTTCAAAAATATGATTACTTAAAGCCGAATAGAAAGATATGGAGTTATTTTTAGATTTTAATGCTTTTTTAATACTTTCTTTGTGTTGCTGCAATCTTGTTCCTAAATTTTGGTGGGTTCGACCAATGTAATAATTTTCACAACTACATGGTATTTGAAACACCCCTCGTAGACGAATAATTGGGGTTTTATCCTTACCAGAATTGACAAGATTCATTATACTTAAATTGCTTGTGAATACAACACGTAAATTGTTCTTTAAACAAACTTTTTTCAGTTTTGAAGTAATTTTCGGAATATCAGATTAGCTGCAGAGAAGGCAAATATCGCAATAAGAAATCATTCCCATTTTTAATAAATACAGTTAGTGAAATGAATGAACCTTTTTATCTTGTAAAATGTTAGCTTTTATCAGACAGTCTTGGCTGAACTTTTCGTTAAGAAGTAATGATGCCAAGGCTATTTTAAAATAAAAACAAATGGATTTTTAACTGAGAACTTTTATTGTAAGTGTTTTATTGTTTTTTATTTTTTCTTTGCTGAAGACAGCCCTTAGATATAGGGCTGAAATATTCAAATAGGTTTTGTTGGTTCACTGTCTTGGGAAACAAGTCCTCATTATTCTCTCTTTTGTTGTTGTAATAAATATATATATATATATATATATATATATATATATATATATATATATATATATATATATATATATATATATATATATATATATATATATATATATATCATGAAAAGAGAAATCACCAATGCAACAGCACAAACACAAAAAAAAGAGAGACAGAAGGAGAAAAGGAAGACTGTTTTCCTAAATTAGTGATTAATATAGACCAGCACTTGAATGAGGCCTTAACCATACTCATCCATACAATCACATAGGTCAAACAGCATAACCACCTACAATCAACCATAAAGAATAATCCATGGACATGCAGTCATGTCGTCAATAAGTATAAGTCGTCATTTACCAAACCATAGAAAAAATAATATCGACAAATAATTCAGAGGCAACACCCAACATAAGGGCTCATCAGGAGAATACACTGGCCTATATAGGGTTTCGCGACTCTAAATTCTCTACCCAGCACAGTGTTGTGGCTACCACAGAATATCCATGGCATCCCCGCGTCAGTTATCACCCCTAAAATACATGCCTAGGAAAGAAAAAAAAACAGCAAATGTAAAACAACCAAGTAAAACCAAAACAAGCTTATCCTGTTAATATATCCCTCCCTTTAGCAACAATAGGTAAACTAAATATTATAAATTTTACCAAATCACAAATATTAACACATTGCAAAAAACCTGAATGAACTAAACAATTATAGAATTCATCTTTACCATGTGGCTAATTTTTGAGAAAATCCGCTCAATTAGAAACACAAATCAAAATAAATGGCGCTGCGACAGCATTTCTCGAACCCCCGAAATTAGTTGAAAATTTCTTTAAGTATTTCTAGATAATTCTTTTGATATTTATTTAAAAGTTCGTTATAACGAAAACTAAATTTTTAAATTGCCAAGTTAATTTATTTGCAGAAAAACCTCTTGATATCAATTTTTGGCTTAAGATTTTACATCTATTTTTAAAATCAATATAATTACTACAAATCCTTGCATAACGAAGTAACTGTGAGAAAAACGCTGAATATGTGATATTTGAGTGTATATTACTTTCAAGGAATGGGAAACTAATCACTTCAAAATCAAAATCATCCGTTTTATTATACATTTTAAACTTAATTTACTATTATCACAAATATTAATATTTAAATCTAAGAAATGATCTTCATGACCAGCGCCATGACTAGGCTCAAGAATAAGCTCTGATGGATATATATTTTTAGAAATATCAATGAAATCCTTACAATTTAAGACCAAAATATCATCTAAATATCTTTTATTATTTGACAAAGCATGTTTTAAATTAATTGGATTATTCTTATCTATCATATATTTATATTCTAGGTGACTTAAAAACAAGTCAGCTATAAATGGGCTGGCATTCCCCCCCCCCCATGGGAATTCCCACAATTTGCTTGAACAAATCACCCCCAAATCTTAAATAAGTATTGTATAAAACAAATTCCAATAACTCAAAAATCATATCCAAGCTGTAACATCTCAAGTTAACTGTAGTATTAAAGCAATTTGTCCATATAGCTTTTTTATTATAAATGTCTATTTTTAAGAACCTTTTACTAGATAAGAGGAAAGATTTCTTGATAACAGCTTTTAAATTATCAAACACTACGTCAAGTGATAAATTAGTGTACATTGTCGCAAAATCGAAAGACTCAATTCTTTTAGCTGAAACCATTGTTAAAGAATTTATCACCTGCAGTGAATTATTAACACTCCAATATGGATTAAAATTCGAAATTTTTTTAATACCAGAACAATAGGTTTTAAGTTTATTTACGATTTCCTTTAAAATTAAAGGAAGGTCAGTTATCTAAATAACTTACTCTCATGTCTTCTGGATGGTATACACCTTTTTCAATCGGGTCTTCAATAGGACCACTAGGACTTTGTTACATTAAAACTCCCAAAAGTAGGGTTAAAAGAATCATTTTCATCTTCTCTTACTTTTGTCCAAAATTTTGGACAAAATCTATCTTCTTCTTCTTCTTATTCTTTTTTTTAAATAGATGGCATTATTCTTATTCTTCAGCCATTAATAAAATACATAATTTTAGGAAGTCCAAATGAAATAAACAAAATAATTTTATGGTATAGGCCGGTATTAACTGCATTATTAACTGGTATTAACAATTATGGAATTCATCTTTACCATGTGGCTAATTTTTAAGAAAATCCGCTCAATTGGAAACACAATTCAAAATAACTGGCGCTGCGACAACATTTCTCGAACCTCCGAAATTAGTTGAAAATTTCTTTAAGTATTTCTAGATAATTCTTTTGATATTTATTTAAAAGTTCGTTATAATGAAAACTAAATTTGTTAAATTGCCAAGTTAATTTATTTGCAGAAAAACCTCTTGATATCAATTTTTGGCTTAAGATTTTACATCTATTTTTAAAATAAATATAATTACTACAAATCCTTGCATAACGAAGTAACTGTGAGAAAAACGCTGAATATGTTATATTTGAGTGTATATTACTTTCAGGGAATGGGAAACTAATCACTTCAAAATCAAAATCATCCGTTTTACTATACATTTTAAACTTAATTTATTATTATCACAAATATTAATATTTAAATCTAAGAAATGATCTTTATGACCAGCGCCATGACTAGGCTCAAGAATAAGCTCTGATGGATATATATTTTTAGAAATATCAATGAAATTCTTACAATTTAAGACAAAAATATCATCTAAATATCTTATTATTTGACAAAGCATGTTTTAAATTAATTGGATTATTCTTATCCATCATATATTTATATTCTAGGTGACTTAAAAACAAGTCAGCTATAAATGGGCTGGCATTCCTCCCCCATGGGAATTCCCACAATTTGCTTGTACAAATCACCCCCAAATCTTAAATAAGTATTGTATAAAACAAATTCCAATAACTCAAAAATCATATCCAAGCTGTAACATCTCAAGTTAACTGTAGTATTAAAGCAATTTGTCCATATAGCTTTTTTATTATAAATGTCTATTTTTAAGAACCTTTTACTAGATAAGAGGAAAGATTTCTTGATAACAGTTTTTAAATTATCAAACACTACATTAAGTGATAAATTAGTATACATTGTCGCAAAATCGAAAGACTCAATTCTTTTAGCTGAAACCATTGGTAAGGAATCTATCACCTGCAGTGAATTATTAACACTCCAATATGGATTAAAATTCGAAAATTTTTTAATACCAGAACAATAGGTTTTAAGTTTATTTACAATTTCCTTTAAAATTAAAGGAAGGTCAGTTATCTAAATAACTTACTCTCATGTCTTCTGGATGGTATCAACTTTTTCAATCGGGTCCTCAATAGGACCACTAGGACTTTGTAACATTAAAACTCCCAAAAGTAGGGTTAAAAGAATCATTTTCATCTTCTCTTACTTTTGTCCAAAATTTTGGACAAAACTTTTGTCCAAAATTTCGGCACTTTAAATTCTCAAATTCTCTAATTTTTTTGTTTATTAAAGCACTCAAGTATATCTACTAACTAATTTCGATTACATTCGATTGTACCAGTTGTACTACTAGTTTTGTATATATAATATGACAACTAAACTATCTCAATTACATCAATCAAGTAAAAAACAGACAACACAAGAAAACACAAAAATTTCTCAGATATTAATGATACCGATCAAAAAACGTGTATCTGCGTCTAATCCATATCCTCCATGTTTGGCGAGGGCCTAGTCATTCTTTAAGTCTTTTCCCATTTTGATACAACTGTCCTTTGGTCCAGAGGTCTACCTGCCTCTTCCAATTGTTCTTAAGGGGCTTAAATATACCTAGGTCCAAGGGCTGCGAAACGTGGGTAGCATTTGGTAATATGCACAATAGCCTAATATTTTTTTTCTTTTGCAAATTTTGATTACTTCAAGCATGAATGACTCTTGTGGCCATCCATAGTCAAAACGACCTTTTCATAACTCTTTTTAGGCCCCTTCTTGGCTTTCATCAATAAAACAAGAAATTAAAATTAAACACCAGAGCGTGGAGTTTCTGGAGGGCTTCCTGGTGAGGCAACGGGTAACGAAATTAGGACGCCAAAGACAAACCCATAGGCAAATGAGCAGTTATTGTCTTGCACAAGGCTTGTTGACGCCTCACCAGTCTGGGAATAGTGAAATTGCCAATTATGTTCGTCAGGGCCTTAGAAAGAATAAAATATACATAAACGCTTATGAAAGTCATTATCCACTTGGCAGATCGTTCACCGTGGCAGTACGCAATTAAACAGCACGCACTGCAACGATGATCAGAAATAACCATATGACTAGGGGTAGAAAATTGATTTTTTATGATAATTGATTAACCGTCCTCTCTTTCTACTATATCGATATATGACATAAATTATGTGTTTATTATCTATTATGCCCCAAATCTGGAGTAAAAAAACAACAACAAAAGAACAAAAACAAAAATCAGAATCAAACGGAAATTACAGAAAAACGGAAATTAGGAGTAGAAAACTCATTTTTATGATGATTGATTACCGTCCTCTCTTTCTACTATAACGATGTATGATATAAATTATATGTTTATTTTCCGATATTCCCTAAACCAAGAGTAAGAATAAAATAAAATCAAAATTAAATGGAAATTATTAAAAATTTCTCACGAATGTAAGGGGTTTTCCACGAAAGTAAGAGGCTTGCAAAGGTGTTTGCAAGAGATTGGAGGAATCTTTTGAAGGGCTTCATTGATTTGGACAGAAGACACCCATCTGTCAAATGTCTCTCTTCGAATGACGTTGTGGTTTCGTCGATATCAATCACTGGTACAGCTAGTGGGGCTAGCGGCCCTGTGGAAGTACAGAGGTGCGTTGAGGCTGCCCGTACTTCTGAAAGTTACTCCTTTTTAACGGACCTCCAATATTTATACAGACTTTTCATTTCTGTAGCACCGGCCTAAATTGGTCCGTCATTGGAGAAAAGGTTCTGTATTATAGCTTGCTCTATACTTTTCTTCAAATCAATTGCTTGTGTTTTAATGTCTTGATTCCTTCAAATGTTTCAATGCCCACTTTCTTCCTAAATTCCTCTACATCTTTTACATAATTTTTAACCCCCCACTTATCAGCTGATACTCCCCTAGCTCTTGATGATGATATGTCTATAGTAGGTCTCGGATTTGACACTTGTGGCTTTGCAGGACTTGAATTAACAGCGGTTTTAGCAATAAGATCTGCCATCATTTCGTCAGATGTGAATGTAACTGGATTATAACCCTGAGCACGTATGAGTTCATATCTTTGTTTATTGTCCTGTTCTATTCTAGTATTCAATTCTCTACGTTTTTCATTAGCGTCTTTATACTCCTGACTTTCCGGTTCATTGTTTTCCAAAGTTACCAATACGGCCCTCCCCTCCTTATAAGCATCATTGGTTGTAAATTCTTCATCATATTCATCTAAGATAGATAAATGGCACTTTGTCTCTAAATTCTATTGTATCATCATAAGGTGGCACATCAGACATATTAACTACACTAATCTTTACTATTTACACACAAAATCAAGTAAAACACGGTTAAAAACCAAGTACACAACTTTTAAACACTAAAATACAATTGAACGAAAACTTTAAAAATCTTTTTCTTTTCACTTTTGTTAATTACTTATTCAGCCTTTTTATACTTTACATAAACGCAATAAAAGCATCAAAAATTGAAACGCTGTTATTAAGCCTTTTATCCAAAAATATATAATAGGATAAAGATCCTCCAGAGCCATTGCTGGCGCATAGGGCGTCGAATCTACGTTTCAGTTACTGGGTGTTTTTACAGGAACAAGTAGCAAGCTTGTCGCCCAACCTTGCTGCGGTGGGGATCGAACCCTGGGCCCCGTATTGCCAAGCAGAGCACCAATCCACTGTGCTACAACAGGTTATATATATATATATATATATATATATATATATATATATATATATATATATATATATATATATATCTATATATATATGTATATATATATATATATATATATATATATATATATATATACATCTATATATATATGTATATATATATATATATATATATATATATATATATATATATATATATATATATATATATATATATATATATATATATATATATATATATATATATATATATATCTATATATATATATATTTCTTTGTGTTGCTGCAATCTTGTTCCTAAATTTCGTGGGTTCGACCAATGTAATAATTTTCACAACTACATGGTATTTGATACACCCCTCGTAGACGAGTAATTGGGGTTTTATCCTTACCAGAATTGACAAGATTCATTATACTTAAATTGCTTGTGAATACAACACGTAAATTGTTCTTTAAACAAACTTTTTTCAGTTTTGAAGTAATTTTCGGAATATCAGATTAGCTGCAGAGAAGGCAAATATCGCAATAAGAAATCATTCCCATTTTTAATAAATACAGTTAGTGAAATGAATGAACCTTTTTATCTTGTAAAATGTTAGCTTTTATCAGACATTCTTGGCTGAACTTTTCGTTAAGAAGTAATGATGCCAAGGCTATTTTAAAATAAAAACAGATGGATTTTTAACTGAGAACTTTTATTGTAAGTGTTTTATTGTTTTTTTATTTTTTCTTTGCTGAAGACAGCCCTTAGATATAGGGCTGAAATATGCAAAAAGGTTTTGTTGGTTCACTGTCTTGGGAAACAAGTCCTCATTATTCTCTCTTTTGTTGTTGTAATAAATAAATATATATATATATATATATATATATATATATATATATATATATATATATATATATATATATATATATATATATATATATATATATATATATATATATATATATATATATATATATATATATATATATATATCATGAAAGAGAAATCACCAATGCAACAGCACAAACACACACACAAAAAAAAAGAGAGACAGAAGGAGAAAAGGAAGACTGTTTTCCTAAATTAGTGATTATTATAGACCAGTACTTGAATGAGGCCTTAACCCTACTCATCCATACAATCACATAGGTCAAACTGCATAACCACACACAATCAACCATAAAGAATAATCCATGGACAGGCAGTATATATATATATATATATATATATATATATATATATATATATATATATATATATATATATATATATATATATATATATATATATATATATATATATATATACATATATATAGATGTATATATATATATATATATATATATAAATATATATATATATATATATATATATATATATATATATATATATATTATGAGAAGAGAAATCACCAATGCAACAGCACAAAAAAAAAAAGACAGAACTGGTTTAACTGAAAACCAGTTAAAAGTCTTGTAGTAAGACACAATGTTTATATAGTATGACAAAAAATTTTAATTCGTAAAAATAATTTTGTTATCAAAGGACTATATATAGTAGAGAGTTCCCTCTGTTAGGCAAGTCAAGTTACAAGAAAGCTTTTTTTTTGCAAGGAGTAGTTAACAGTTAAGATTACTGAAGAGCAAATTTATTTCATTACGATCACTATCACTCTAGCGCCAGGTCCCCTTCTGAATTGGAACAAAAAGTTAGGTTTAACTATGATCTTTTTGTATTTCACTAGGGTTTCTTACCCGTCACTAGATTCGATTGTCGAAGAACCTTCTATTTGATAGATGAAAGTGTGTCCTTTCTTGGACACACTTGGTGAATCTTTTGCAATCTTGATTGCAAATCACATCTTCACCTGGACCGTATATACTCATGACCGGGCTTTCAAAGTGATTGGATAGGCATATAAATTTTCCATGTTCATCGATTGTTCTGCGATTCTGCTCTAAAACGGTTTGCAAAAAAAGTTTCAGCACTGCAAGATAATTCTGATCCAACCAATAGTATGCCACTTTACCCAACGGGTTTGACAAATCTGGTTTGTAATCCTGGCAGTTACACTCTTTACAATGGTCCCAATTTAACTGGGTTTCTTCGTACCAAAATCTTTCTGGAACAATGTCATAGCCAGGTCCAACAACTGGTGCTTCATTTATGTAGTCTAGTGGTTTATCAATAACTTCATTATTGAATTTCCTCTCCCCTGACTTAAAACCATAGTGTATCTGAATTTCCCTATCGCACAGACACTGGTGGAAGAAAAATTGGTTGAATTTGCCTATTATCTTAGTCGGGGCTCACTTTATAAGGAATAAATCACACAGCAACGCTAATGAAAGTCATTATCTACTTGGCAGATCGTTTACCGTGGCAGTACGCAACAAAACAGTACGCACTGCTAACGATGATCAATAATATCCATATGAGTAGGCGTAAAAATTTATTTTTATGATGATTGATTAACCGTCCTCTCTTTCTACGATATTGATATATGATATAAATTATTTATTTATTATCAATTTATGCCCCAAACCTAGAGTAAAAAGAACAAAAACAGAATTAAATGGAATTTACTAAAAATTCTATTATTTTTTAAACTGTAGACACTCTGTAGATAGTTATTAATACTCTGTATCCACTTTGTATTAACACTCACTATCAACAGTTTTAGGAAAGCATACATCAAAAGTAGTCATTTTCCATTTTATTTATTTCCCATATGTTCCCATTTGAATCTTTCACTAACTCTCAATTGTGCTGGTGTAATGCCCCCCGGAAAATACCCCTTCCCCGAAAAAATATCTCCCCGTAATATATCCATCTGCGGAAATTATTCCCAAATAGTCACTTGGCATTTTTTTCATCGAACATTTCAAACAAAAGCGTCTATTTTTGTGTTCACTTTGTATTAACACTCTATAGGAAATAGAGTGGTTATATAAATATAGGATAGTAATATAGGAAATAGTTATAGGAAAGTTTACATCAAAAGTAGGCCTAAGGTCAGTTAACCTACTAAAATCTATATTTTGGGGATTCTATTGAAAAATTCCACTTTTCCTAAACGCATTTTTACATCTCTCTGAGATCATTGTCTTTCCAAAGATATATAGAAGATAGACATCTTCTAGACCCCTTTCGGCGGACTACTATAGATAATTTCAACTCTTATTGCCATGTTCATCCACGTGTTCTTTTGTCCTGAGGTTTACGTGCCTCTTCCAATTGTTCTTAATGTCCAATTGTTATTGAATGACGATGTGGTTTCGTCGATACCATTCATTGGTACTGCTATTGGGGCTAGCGGCCCTGTAATAGTACAGAGGTGCGTCGAGGCTGTCCGTACTTTTGACAGATACTTCTTTTCAACAGACCTCCAATATTTATACAGACTTGTCATTTCTGTAGCACTGGTCCGAATCGTTCCGTCACTGGAGACAAAGTTCTGTATTATAGCTTGCTCTATACTTTTCTCTAAATGTTCTTTTATTATTTGGATTTTGTTTTTTCAAGTGGTTGGCCTAAAATTTTAGGATTATTTATTCGACTCTGGTTACTATTGTTATGTTTTTTTAGGCTTTTTCCTGCATATTCTGTTAAAATTACGCTCTATAGGCCTAACTACATCCTGATTTGGCCCAAGGTCATTTAAGCTACTAAAATCTATGTTTGGGGGATTCCATGGGAAAATTCCAATTTTCCTTAACGCATTTGTACATATCTCTTAGGGCATTGTCTTCCTAAAGATATATTGAAGATGTTGACAAAAAGACATTTTCTAGACCCTTTTCGGCGTACCACTATTGATAATTTCAAGTCTGTTGCCGTGTTTATCCACCTATCCTTTTGTCCAGAGGTTTGTGTGCCTCTTCCAATTGTTCTTAAGGGGCTTAGATATACCTAGATTCAAGACCTGCAAAAAGTGGGTAGCATTTGGTATTATGCACAATAGCTTAATATTGTTTTTCTTTTGCAAATTCTGATGACTTCAAGGATGTATGACTCTTGTGGCCATCCATAGTCAAAACGACCTTTTCATAACTCTGTTTAGGCCCTTTATTGGCTTTAATCAATAAAACAATAAACAAAAATTAAATACAAGATCGTGGAGTTACTGGAGGGCTCCTGGGTGAGGCGACGGCTAACAAAATCAGCAGTCCCATAACTGAAAGGACGCCAAACACAAACCCATAGGTACATCGGCAAGTATTGTTTTGAACAAGGCTTGTGGACTTCTCACCAGTCTGGGAATAGTGATATTGCCAATTATCTTCGTCAGGGTTCACTTTATAAAGAATAAAACATACAGCAATGCTTATGAAAGTCATTACTCACTTGGCAGATCGTTCACCGTGGTAGTACGCAACAAAACAGTACGCACTGCCAACGATGATCCATAATAACCATATGAATAGGGGTAGATTTCTATTGCCTCACGGACAGTTTGTTTGATTCCTAGGTCATTGCTAATTAGAATTGTTTCGTCAAATAGAACATAATAGTTTGGATTTTCAAAAATATGATTACTTAAAGCCGAATAGAAAGATATGGAGTTATTTTTAGATTTTAATGCTTTTTTAATACTTTCTTTGTGTTGCTGCAATCTTGTTCCTAAATTTTTGGTGGGTTCGACCAATGTAATAATTTTCACAACTACATGGTATTTGATACACCCCTCGTAGTCGAGTAATTGGGGTTTTATCCTTACCAGAATTGACAAGATTCATTATACTTAAATTGCTTGTGAATACAACACGTAAATTGTTCTTTAAACAAATTTTTTTCAGTTTTGAAGTAATTTTCGGAATATCAGATTAGCTGCAGAGAAGGCAAATATCGCAATAAGAAATCATTCCCATTTTTAATAAATACAGTTAGTGAAATGAATGAACCTTTTTATCTTGTAAAATGTTAGCTTTTATCAGACATTCTTGGCTGAACTTTTCGTTAAGAAGTAATGATGCCAAGGCTATTTTAAAATAAAAACAGATGGATTTTTAACTGAGAACTTTTATTGTAAGTGTTTTATTGTTTTTTATTTTTTCTTTGCTGAAGACAGCCCTTAGATATAAAGCTGAAATATTCAAGTAGGTTTTGTTGGTTCACTGTCTTGGGAAACAAGTCCTCATTATTCTCTCTTTTGTTGTTGTAATAAATATATATATATATATATATATATATATATATATATATATATATATATATATATATATATATATATATATATATATATATATATATATATATATATTATATATATATATATATATATATATATATATATATATATATATATATATATATATATATATCATGAAAGAGAAATCACCAATGCAACAGCACAAACACACACACAAAAAAAAAGAGAGACAGAAGGAGAAAAGGAAGACTGTTTTCCTAAATTAGTGATTATTATAGACCAGTACTTGAATGAGGCCTTAACCCTACTCATCCATACAATCACATAGGTCAAACTGCATAACCACACACAATCAACCATAAAGAATAATCCATGGACAGGCAGTATATATATATATATATATATATATATATATATATATATATATATATATATATATATATATATATATATATATATATATACATATATATATAGATGTATATATATATATATATATATATATATATATATATATACATATATATATAGATGTATATATATATATATATATATATATATATATATATATATATATATATATATATATATATATATATATAAATATATATATATATATATATATATATATATTATGAGAAGAGAAATCACCAATGCAACAGCACAAAAAAAAAGACAGAACTGGTTTAACTGAAAACCAGTTAAAAGTCTTGTAGTAAGACACAATGTTTATATAGTATGACAAAAAATTTTAATTCGTAAAAATAATTTTGTTATCAAAGGACTATATATAGTAGAGAGTTCCCTCTGTTAGGCAAGTCAAGTTACAAGAAAGCTTTTTTTTGCAAGGAGTAGTTAACAGTTAAGATTACTGAAGAGCAAATTTATTTCATTACGATCACTATCACTCTAGCGCCAGGTCCCCTTCTGAATTGGAACAAAAAGTTAGGTTTAACTATGATCTTTTTGTATTTCACTAGGGTTTCTTACCCGTCACTAGATTCGATTGTCGAAGAACCTTCTATTTGATAGATGAAAGTGTGTCCTTTCTTGGACACACTTGGTGAATCTTTTGCAATCTTGATTGCAAATCACATCTTCACCTGGACCGTATATACTCATGACCGGGCTTTCAAAGTGATTGGATAGGCATATAAATTTTCCATGTTCATCGATTGTTCTGCGATTCTGCTCTAAAACGGTTTGCAAAAAAAGTTTCAGCACTGCAAGATAATTCTGATCCAACCAATAGTATGCCACTTTACCCAACGGGTTTGACAAATCTGGTTTGTAATCCTGGCAGTTACACTCTTTACAATGGTCCCAATTTAACTGGGTTTCTTCGTACCAAAATCTTTCTGGAACAATGTCATAGCCAGGTCCAACAACTGGTGTTTCATTTATGTAGTCTAGTGGTTTATCAATAACTTCATTATTGAATTTCCTCTCCCCTGACTTAAAACCATAGTGTATCTGAATTTCCCTATCACACAGACACTGGTGGAAGAAAAATTGGTTAAATTTGCCTATTATCTTAGTCGGGGCTCACTTTATAAGGAATAAATCACACAGCAACGCTAATGAAAGTCATTATCTACTTGGCAGATCGTTCATCGTGGCAGTACGCAACAAAACAGTACGCACTGCTAACGATGATCAATAATATCCATATGAGTAGGCTTAAAAAGTTTATTTTTATGATGATTGATTAACCGTCCTCTCTTTCTACGATATTGATATATGATATAAATTATATATTTATTATTAATTTATGCCCCAAACCTAGAGTAAAAAGAACAAAAACAGAATTAAATGGAATTTACTAAAAATTCTATTATGTTTTAAACTGTAGACACTCTGTAGATAGTTATTAATACTCTGTATCCACTTTGTATTAACACTCACTATCAACAGTTTTAGGAAAGCATACATCAAAAGTAGTCATTTTCCATTTTATTTATTTCCCATATGTTCCCATTTGAATCTTTCACTAACTCTCAATTGTGCTGGTGTAATGCCCCCCGGAAAATACCCCTTCCTCGAAAAAATATCTCCCCGTAATATATCCATCTGCGGAAATTATTCCCAAATAGTCACTTGGCATTTTTTTCATCGAACATTTCAAACAAAAGCGTCTATTTTTGTGTTCACTTTGTATTAACACTCTATAGGAAATAGAGTGGTTATATAAATATAGGATAGTAATATAGGAAATAGTTATAGGAAAGTTTACATCAAAAGTAGGCCTAAGGTCAGTTAACCTACTAAAATCTATATTTTGGGGATTCTATTGAAAAATTCCACTTTTCCTAAACGCATTTTTACATCTCTCTGAGATCATTGTCTTTCCAAAGATATATAGAAGATAGACATCTTCTAGACCCCTTTCGGCGGACCACTATAGATAATTTCAACTCTTATTGCCATGTTCATCCACGTGTTCTTTTGTCCTGAGGTTTACGTGCCTCTTCCAATTGTTCTTAATGTCCAATTGTTATTGAATGACGATGTGGTTTCGTCGATACCATTCATTGGTACTGCTATTGGGGCTAGCGGCCCTGTAATAGTACAGAGGTGCGTCGAGGCTGTCCGTACTTTTGACAGATACTTCTTTTCAACAGACCTCCAATATTTATACAGACTTGTCATTTCTGTAGCACTGGTCCGAATCGTTCCGTCACTGGAGACAAAGTTCTGTATTATAGCTTGCTCTATACTTTTCTCTAAATGTTCTTTTATTATTTGGATTTTGTTTTTTCAAGTGGTTGGCCTAAAATTTTAGGATTATTTATTCGACTCTGGTTACTATTGTTATGTTTTTTTAGGCTTTTTCCTGCATATTCTGTTAAAATTACGCTCTATAGGCCTAACTACATCCTGATTTGGCCCAAGGTCATTTAAGCTACTAAAATCTATGTTTGGGGGATTCCATGGGAAAATTCCAATTTTCCTTAACGCATTTGTACATATCTCTTAGGGCATTGTCTTCCTAAAGATATATTGAAGATGTTGACAAAAAGACATTTTCTAGACCCTTTTCGGCGTACCACTATTGATAATTTCAAGTCTGTTGCCGTGTTTATCCACCTATCCTTTTGTCCAGAGGTTTGTTTGCCTCTTCCAATTGTTCTTAAGGGGCTTAGATATACCTAGATTCAAGAACCTGCAAAAAGTGGGTAGCATTTGGTATTATGCACAATAGCTTAATATTGTTTTTCTTTTGCAAATTCTGATGACTTCAAGGATGTATGACTCTTGTGGCCATCCATAGTCAAAACGACCTTTTCATAACTCTGTTTAGGCCCTTTATTGGCTTTAATCAATAAAACAATAAACAAAAATTAAATACAAGATCGTGGAGTTACTGGAGGGCTCCTGGGTGAGGCGACGGCTAACAAAATCAGCAGTCCCATAACTGAAAGGACGCCAAACACAAACCCATAGGTACATCGGCAAGTATTGTTTTGAACAAGGCTTGTGGACTTCTCACCAGTCTGGGAATAGTGATATTGCCAATTATCTTCGTCAGGGTTCACTTTATAAAGAATAAAACATACAGCAATGCTTATGAAAGTCATTACTCACTTGGCAGATCGTTCACCGTGGTAGTACGCAACAAAACAGTACGCACTGCCAACGATGATCCATAATAACCATATGAATAGGGGTAGATTTCTATTGCATATATATATATATATATATATATATATATATATATATATATATATATATATATATATATATATATATATATATATATATATCATGAAAGAGAAATCACCAATGCAACAGCACAAACACACACACAAAAAAAAAGAGAGACAGAAGGAGAAAAGGAAGACTATTTTCCTAAATTAGTGATTATTATAGACCAGTACTTGAATGAGGCCTTAACCCTACTCATCCATACAATCACATAGGTCAAACTGCATAACCACACACAATCAACCATAAAGAATAATCCATGGACAGGCAGTCATGTCGTCAATAAGTATAACGATCTAAAAATCGGAGGGCAACTAGGCCTCCTCTCCCACCCTTTTTCTCAAAATCGTCTGATCAAAACTAAGAGAAAGGCATTTAGGAAAAAAAAAATAATGCGCAAATTTCGTTTTATTTATTCGTTTGCGGAAAGCTAAAATCAAACATGCATTAATTGAAAAGGTTCAGAAATTAAATGAAAAAACAAGCTTATTTTTTAACTGAAAGTAAGGGGCGACATTGAAACTTAAAACGAACAGAAATTACTCCGTGTATGAAAGGGATTGTTCCTTCCTCAACATCCTGCTCTTTACTCTAAAGTTATTTACTGTTTTATAAGGTAGAATTGAGAAAAAGAATCAAACTTTAGCGTAAAGAGCGGGGCGTTGAGGAAGAAACAGCCCCTTTTATACACGGAGTAATTTCTGTTCGTTTTAGTTTTAATGTCGCTCCTTACTTTCAGTTAAAAAAAAAAACTTTAAAAAAAAAACTTTTTTTTATTTAATACCTTACTTAGATTGCAGGCATCTGTAATTGGTCTATAAGAAATGCAATTCAAGGGGTCTTTTCCGTGTTTCAAAATATAAGTGACAGTTCCGCATAAAAATGAATCAGGAACAAGGGAAGATGACAAGCATATCTGGAAAACTAATTGTAAATGTGAAATCAAAGCAACTGACTCTAAATTCAAATGATTCACACAAATACCATCAGAGTCCATGCTTTTTTATTTAAGTTGCTTTACGCCATTTGTATAAATAAAGCGGTACGTCTTCATTGTAAGTGATACAAATGTAAAATAACCCTTTAATAGGATAAATTAAGACCACATCCCTGGACTTGATAACTTTAGGGGTTACTTCGGCCAAAGCAGAAGTTTCAAGCTGGGTGAAATGAGGGTTGATATGCTTGCCTTAGGTGAGCGTATTCGCCCGTTATATTGGCCGTAGGTGGCTTATTACTTCTGCAATTTTCCAGAAGTTTTATATTTATATTTATTTTTATTGTTCAATATAATTTGTTTCTAGATTATAAACCAAAGTTGTGGTGGATTGGAGTCGAAGCTTCTGGAGCCGATTCTTCTAAGTTTATCCTCTGCTCAAACTGACACACAACCAATTGTAAGAAAATGGTCACTTAAAGGACTTTCGGCCTTAAGCAAGTGTACAAAAAATCAAGTAAGTTTTTAATTTCATAATTCTCAGTTGAACGCAAAAGACTGAAGTAATGGCCGTTAAAATGAAAAGGAAATCATTCTCCTGCCATTAAGTTTGACTCTTTCTCTCAATTCTTCGCTTAAAGTTTGACTCTTTCTCTCAATTCTTCTTTCTAAAACAGTAAAAAACTTTAGCGTAAAGAGCGGGGCGTTGATGAGGAAGCAGCCTCTTTCATATACGAAGTAATTTCTGTGCGTTTTAAGTTTTGATGTCACTCTGAAACTTGTTTTTTTTAATTGAATTTCTGAACGTTTTTGAATCAATGCATGTTTTGATTTTGGCTCTCCACAGAGGAATAATCAAAACGAAATTTGCATATTTTTTTTTTGGCTCAATGGCTTTCTCATAATTTTGATCGAATCATTTTCAGAAAAAAAGAGCGGGGGACGAAGCCTAGTTGCCCCCCGATTTTTTGGTTACTTAAAAAGGCAACTAGAACTTTTAATTTTTTACGAATCTTTTTATTGGTAAAAGATTTAAGTAACTTATAAATTAGCTTACGTAAAGAACTTTTGTATTCTCATGTTTTTATTACATATATGAGGGGATTCGCCCCATCGTCAGTACCTCACTCTTTACACTAAAGCTTAAATTTTATCCCAATTCATTAAGAATGACCCCCTGAATCACAAAAGCCGTAGAATAAGTAGTTGAAATTACCGAAAATACTTTAGCGTAAAGAGCGAGGTATTAGAAGGAGGTGAGCCCCTCATATGGGTAATAATTTCTGTTTGTTTTAAGTTTTATTGCTGTTCCTTACTTCCAGCTGAAAAAGCTTTTTCACTTTTATTTTTTAATTGTTTTTTTTTTTAATAATGCTAGTAAATCCTGCTCTCCCTTCATGGAAATTTTCTTCTCCCATTACAAATTCTCGAAGGAAAGTTCCCCCAGCATATCTCCCTCTTCTCAACCCCTCCCAAAAACCAAAAAAATCCTCCTGAAAACGCCTGTATACTTCCCAATAACCATTACTATATGTAAGCACAGGTCAAAGTTTGTAACTTGTTGCCCCTCCCACGGGGACTGTGGGGGAGTAAGTCGTCCCCAAAGACATAGTTATAAGGTTTTTCGACTACGCTGAATAAAATGGCTATCTCAGAATTTTGATCCGTTGCCTTTGGGAAAATAATTAGCGTGGGAGGGGGCCTAGGTGCCCTCCAATTTTTTTGGTCACTTAAAAAGGGCACTAGAACTTTTCATTTTCGTTAGAATGAGCCCTCTTGCAACATTCTAGGACAACTGGGTCGATACGATCACCCCTGGGAAAAAAAAAAACAACAAAAAAACAAATAAACACGCATCCGTGATCTGCCTTCTGGCAAAAAATGCAAAATTCCACATTTTTGTAGATAGGAGCTCGAAACTTCTACAGTAGGGTTCTCTGATACGCTGAATCTGATGGTGTGATTTTCGTTAAGATTCTATGACTTTTAGGGGGCGTTTCCCCCTATTTTCTAAAATAACGCAAATTTTCTCAGGCTCGTAACTTCTGATGGGTAAGACTAAAATTCATGAAACTTATATATTTAAAACCAACATTAAAATGCGATTCTTTTGATGTAGCTATTGGTATCAAAATTCCATTTTTTAGAGTTTTGGTTACTATTGAGCCGGGTCGCTCCTTACTACAGTTCGTTACCACGAACTGTTTGATATATCTGACCATTTCCCAGTTTTATCAGATCTTTTGTTGCCGAATGTGCGACGGCTAACAAGATCAGCAGTCCCATAACTGAAAGGACACCAAAAACAAACCCATAGATACATGGGCAAGTATTGTCTTGAACAAGGCTTGTTGACGCCTCACCAGTCTTGGAATAGTGAAATTGCCAATTATATTCGTCATGGCTCACTTTATAAAGAATAAAACATATAGCAACGCTTATGAACGTCATTAACCACTTGGCAGATTGTTGACCGTGGTAGTACGCAACAAAACAATATGCACTTCCAACGATGGTCAGTAATAACCATATGAATAGGAGTAGAAAATTATTTTTTTTTTTATTGATTAACTGTCCTCTCTTTCTACTATGTTGATATATGATATAAATTATGTATATATTATTTCTTATGCCCCAAACCTAGAGTAAAAAAAAAAAAAAATCAGAATTATACGGAAATTACTGAAATTTTTTTTTAATTTTTAAAATATACACTTTTTTCTTTGTGCAATTTCTTAAGAATTTCAATAGGATACTGAAGGAGTTGATATAGAAACTTAAAAATGGCTTCCAAGGGGATATTTTACAACCCCTTCTCTCTATTAATCAAACTTCGAACTATACTTATTAGGACTTCCAGGAAATCATATTCCAGGGATATGAAACATATCGAATTTTTCCAAGAGTTTGCCAGGGCAGTCAATAGTTTTGAGTTCAGACCATGCAGTATCTCCATCGCATTTGCTGCTGTGATGTTCCTGTTGTACACTGATAATTGATTTGTGCAGAAGACACCCTTCTGTCAAATGTCTCATCGAATGATGATGTGGTTTCGTCGATATGAATCAATGGTACAGTTAGTGGGGCTGGCGGCCTTGCAGAAATACAGAGGTGCGTTGAGGCTGCCCGTACTTCTGACACATACTCCTTTTCAATGGACCTCCAATATTTTTACAGAATTGTCATTTCTGTAGCACCGGTCCAAATCGGTCCGTCATTGGAGACAAAGTTCTGTATTTTAGCATGCTCTATACTTTTTCTAAATGTTCTTCTCTATTCTAAAATTTAGACTTATGTCTTTGTGCAATTTTTTAAGCATTTCAATAGGCTACAGAAGGAGTAGATATAGAAACTTAAAAATGAATTCCAAGTGGATATTTTTTTTAGCTCAAACAAAAGTGTCTATTAATGTTACAGTCCTAGAAACCTTGCAAATGAAAAAACTGATTTGCAATTATGTTTCCATTAAGGCATTTCTCACGAATGTAAGGGGTTTCACACGAAGGTAAGTGAAACCCCTGACATTCGTGAGGGGTTTACACTCCTGCACACCTTTTTTGCAAAGTTGTTTTATTGGGTGAGATTGGAGGATTCTCTTGAAGTGTTTCATTGATTTCTGCAGGAGAAATCCCTCTATCAAATGTCTCATTGGATGACGATGTGGTTTTGTCGATATCAATCACTGGTACTGCTAGTGGGGCTAATGGAGCTAGTGGGGCCCTGTAGAAGGACAGAAGTGCATTGTGGTTGCCCGTACTTAAGACATATACTCCTTTTCAACGGACCTCCAATGTCTATACAATCCTGTCATTGCTGTAGCACCAATCAAAATTGGTCCGTCTTTGGGAACAAAGTCCCGTATTGTAGCTTGCTCAATACTTTTCTCTAAATTTTCTTTTATTATTTTGATTTTGGTTTGTTCAAGTCTGTAATTCTAGAATTATTTATTGAACCCTGGCTGCTATTTGTTGTGTTTTGTAGGCCTATTCTTGCAGATTCTGCTAAAATTACACTCTCTGTAGGCCTAGCCACATCCTGATTTGACCCAAGGTCAGTTAACTTACTAAAATCTATGTTTTGGGGAATCCCTGGGAAAAATTCCACTTTTCCTAAACGCATTTGTACATCTCTGAGGTCATTGTCTCTCCAAAAATATATCTATATATATATAAATAAGTTGTCTGTCTGTCTGTCGAGTGACGTCACTGTCCGCATATGACGTCTGAATTATTTCATCATATAGCATTTCAAAAACGAATGTATTCAAGCCGAAGTAGCTCATTTGGTAAAGTGTTATGTTCCAGGTTCTAGGTCCGAGAGGTTCCAGGTTCGAACCTTGGCTTTAGCATTAATACAAAAGAAGAAAAAAAACTAATAAAGGTAAAAACTACAAAAAAAACTAAAAAAGAAAAAAAAACTAAAAAATGGTAAAAAGAAAAAAAAAACTAAAAACTAATAAAAAACTAAAAACTGAAAAAGAAAAAAAAACTAAAAAAAGGAAAAAAACTGAAAAATAAAGGAGAAAAAGAAAAAAAAACTAAAAAAGCTAAAAAAAGGTAAAAACCAAAAAAAAATAAAAAGGAAAAAAATAAAAAATTTATTTCATCTTATACCAATTCAAAAACGAATGTATATACAGACCGGGACACAGGGAATATAAATGACGACCGGGACACTCAAGAGAAATTACAGACTGGGACACCAGGACACAAATGACGACTGGGACGTGTGTGTCGACTGACGTCATGTTTGTGTGTCGACTGACGGCATGTTTGTCGACTATAAATGACGACTGGGACACAGGGACACAACTACAACGGGGATGTTTGATTAGCAATCACCATCAACAAAGCTCAAGGGCAATTATTAGAATAATGAGGTATAGATCTGAATACGGATTGTTTTTCCCATGGACAATTATATGTTGCATGTTCAAGAGTCGGTAAACCTGACAATCTATTTATATGTACAGACAATGGGACAGCGAAGAATGTTGTATATTCGCAAGTTTTACGTAGTTAAAAACATATATATATATATCTATCTTTATTCACAGGTGGGACACAGGGACACAACTACAATGGCGCGTAACCAATATTGCGCGTAACGACTTACGCGCGTGGGGGGTTGGGGGGGCGCGAAGCGCCCCCAGCAACTAGGTGTTGGGGTGGTGCGAAGCGCCACCCCAACAGCTGGTGGAAGATATTGACAAAAAGACATCTTCTAGACCGTTTTCGGGGGGCCACTATTGATAATTTCAATTCTATTGCCGTGTTTATCAACGTGTCTTTTCTTCCAGAGGTTTACGTGCCAGAATAAGTAGAAGTCCAATATTGTAGCTTGCTCCATTCTTTTCCCTAAATATTCTTTCATTACTTTTTTTTGTTCAAGTGGTTGGCCTATAATTCTAGAATTATTTGTTGGACCCTGGTTGCTACTTGTTGGGTTTTTTAGGCTTATTCCTGTACATTCTGGTAAAATTACACTCTCTATAGGTCAGTTAACTTACTAAAATCTATGTTTGAGGGATTCCATGGGAAAATTCTACTTTTCCTTACCAGATTTTGCACATATTTCTGAGGTCATTGTCTTCCTAAAGATATATGGAAGATGTTGACAAAAATACATCTTTTAGACCCCTTTTGGCGGACCAATTGCTAATTTCAATTCTATTGCTTTGTTCATCCACGAGTCCTTTTGTCCAGAGGTTTACGTGCCTCTTCCAATTGTTCTTAAGGGCCTTAAATATACCTAGGTCTGAGGGCTGCAAAATGTGGGTAGCATTTGGTAATGTGCACAATAGCCTAACATTTTTTTTCTTTAGTAAATTGTGATGACTTCATGGATGTATGACTCTTGTGGCCATCCTTAGTCAAAACGACCTTTTCATAACCTATTTTAGGCCCTTTATTGGCTTTCATCAATAAAACAATAAGTGAAAATTTAACACTCGAGCGTGGAGTTTCTGGGGGGCTTCCTGTTGAGGCGACGGCTAACGAAATCAACAGTCCCATAACTGAAAGGACGCCGAAGACTTTCTTCATCCTCTTCTTTCGTTTTTTTTGAGAGGCAGATAGTCGCTTTGCCGCAGCTTTAACATCCTTAAATTCTTCTTCTATCCTTTCTTCTTATCCTTCTTCTCATCCTTGGCTTCCTTTTCTTCTAGTCGCTCATAAATCACCGAGTGTCCTGACTCGTTCGATGACTCATCGCTTGTTTGTGTTTTTTGTTCCATTGCTTCATTTTTTTCCATTTTTTTCGGTTCCCACCATTTTGTCCCTGACGGTTCTTGGCTCCCTGTCGATGCATCTCCTACTTCTTTTGGCTTTTTTTTTCTCCATTGCGTCGGCCACATCTCTCCGGCGTTTCCTGGCCTTCCCGGACAGGAGGAAACTCATTTCATGACCTTCATTGAAATGACCGGGTCAGACGCCATAGTCAAAGTATAGCTCCTCGCCAGCCGGGATATGTCTTGTTGCAACGAGAAACGGCCTTTTGATATTTTCAACCACCAACAGCTTAAATTTTAGGTTTGGGCTATCCTCATTCGCCTTGTGGTTAATGATGCGCCCGAAACAGGTCTGCTGGGGATGCCTCCTCTCTGGTGTCAATTGAGAAATCGCCGGCCTGCAAAATGTAATTGCTTCCATCATCTTCTCCCTCTAGTTACTGGATGATTCGGTTTGCCTCCACGGTTGCCATCCGTTTCCCATGGTACTCAATGACTACTTGATTTTCCCAGAATGGCAAACTGGCAAAAACACCCAATCCAACTTCTTTCTCGTGGCTCTTGGCTACCGTCAGACCTACCCAGGATTCATGAAGCACGCATTGAGTCAGAGTTTCCTCCACCACAGGTTCGACAGGATAGGTTTTCCTGATCCTGTAGTTGTTGTACTTTTGCCAGACATGTACAAGAGATGGCAGGGTGTCCTTGTAGCCTAGTTGACGAACAGCTGTATCGAAGTTTTCATCCGTGAGGGTGTCCAAAACGTCCGAGCCAAGACCACGTTTCTCCGAGATTGATTTTAGGATCGCCTGAAGTCGGTCTTGCCTAAGTCCCCTGCTGTGGAGGTCCTAAACCGACTTCAGTAGGCCCAGATCTGTCAAGTCGGGATTGTAGTATCTAATCAATGACAGAGTCGCTGTTTTGAATTCAGCAGATGCATTTATGGGGCTTATTGTCAGAACACGGTTGAGAGCCTGGAAAGAAAGAAAAGAGTCAACTAATACTTAGTCAAGTTGAGAGCCTGAAAGAAAGAAAGAAAAGGGTCAAATAAGACTGTTTAAGAAATCTATATCACAGAATGTAAAGTAAAACTTACGTCTTTGACCGCTCTTTTTCTCGTAGCCTCGTCCATGTATTGGCGTTTATTGGTCTTAGAGTCCTCCTCTTCGTCTCCGGAATTCCCAATGGTTTCGGAAGCAGAACATTTTTTGGCTTCTTCTGCACATTTTTTCAGCAACTTCCTGCTTGCGGCGATCCTCTGAAACACGTACAATTCGTAGTGTTTCTTTGAAGTTATTTCTGAAAAAAACAGAATGGTTAGGAAAATCCTACAGGAGGAACTAGACACTTAAATTTAAAGTTTTTACGAACTAGAGGTAGACATTCTAACGAAAAACAGCCCTGCAAGTTAATTCATTTCTGGAGGAAGTACGAGTGTCTAAGAACCTCAACGAAATGGCAGCTTGTTCCCTGAATCAAATTTACAGTAATTTCAACATCAATTTATGACTATGCTTTGTGGTGAGCTCACCTGGAAAGGAAATTTAAATTATGAAAATTATGTAGAATGAGCGAAACTTATATATTTGGTAAACTTTGTGTTCTTCTTAAGATGTCTAATCCTTGGGGGTGTTGAACTATTCTTTTCTTTTTTTAGGGGGGGGGGGTAAATTACTTAGGCTTGGATTACTCAAGGTTTTTCTTATTGGCATTTAGTATTAATGGCTGGTATTAATCAAGCAGTTTGTTCTTTAAATTTCTTTACCTTGTGTAAGCTCTCCAGGGTTTCTTCGGGTGCGTCTAGAAAAAATAGATTGTATTGTTCTTGTTTTGTAATTCTGTTCGTTTACTTTGGTTTTTAGTTAGTAGTTCTTTAGTTTTGCATGCATCCTTTTTGGTTTGGCGTGACTTTTTAAGCTTTAAAAGATTTTATATCTTTTTAACGTATAGTTAAAGGAAGTTGGGTCATATAAGAATTGGTTATAATAGCCAATCTCAAGTAAGGGGTGATGTACTCCTTCACATTTTATGCAATTGGGGTTTGCCTCAATTTTGTAGCAAATTTTGGGAGCCCAACACTTGTCTATCAAAAGAAGGCCAGTTTGTGAGGGTCCTTTGCAAAACCAAGAAAGAATATTGTGTTGACGTTGTAGTCTTCTTATTATCAGTTGTAAACAAGCCAAAATTTTCCCTTTTCTACTACTATATTTAATTCCTGTCTCCCCTAGCTGGACAATGTTTTGGGATATTGGCCAACTTTAATCCGTATTTGTATGTATGTGGTTTAAATTTCGTAGATCTTAGTTGTGGTCCCAGTTTTTGCAAACAGTTCTTTACCTTGTTCGTCTATGACCAATATGGCCTCGGTGTACATGATATTTTCCTTTGTGTGGGGTATGGAGATGGATTCTGTATCGAGAATTTATTTTGCCATTATCTGGGATAATTATATTATTGAGTGATCCTATTAAGACTGTGGGAACTAGTTTTTGTTATTTGTTTGTATGGAAATTTAACTTAATACTACCATTACGATTGTTACCCAAAATAATTTTAAGAATATTTTAACTATATAAGTGAAATATAAAGAAAAGGGATGGGGAAGAAATTTGTTATTCTTGTGTTTATAATTTTGGGAAATACCGATTAAATTGCTATTGTGATAGCTGATAAGTGGAAATTGTTTGTGGGGGCAAAGACTTAAGTGTATTGAATGATAAACTGATTTAAAATTTCATTATAGGATCGTATTGTCTTCTGAATCGTTATTGAATATTGATGGTCCATGAGGTCAATTTGAAAATTGCCTGTTTTAATCACATCGGAAAATTTGAATAGATTAGTTTTAAAATAAACTAGATATCTTTTGATACTTGAAGACAATCGCTTGTTGATATCAATCACTGGTAGATATGGTATATATTTTAATATATTTTTGTAGCCTGCTCAATACTTTTCTCTAGATGTTCTTTTATTATTTTGACTTTGCTTTGTTCAAGTGGGTGGCCTATAATTCTAGAATTATTTATTGGACTCTGGTTGCTATTTGTTGTGTTTTTAGAACTATTCCTGCACATTCGGGTAAAATTATACTCTCTGTAAGCCTAGTTACATCCTGATTAGGTCCAAGGCCAGTTTACTTGCTAAAATCTATGTTTTGGGGATTCCATGGGAAATTTCCAATTTTCCTTAACGCATTTGTACATATCTCTTTGGGCATTGTCTTCCTAAAGATATATAAAGATGTTGACAAAAAGACATCTTCTAGACCCCTTTTGAAGGACCACTATTGATAATTTCAATTCTATTGTCGTGTTTATCCACGTGTCCTTTTGTCGAGAGGTTTACGTGCCTCTTCTAATTGTTTTTAAGGGGCTTAAATATACCTAGGTCCAAGGGCTGCAAAAGATGGTTAGCATTTGGTATTATGCACAATAGCTTAATATTTTTTTTCTTTTGCAAATTCTGATGACTTCAAGGATGTTTGACTCTTGTGGCCGTCCACGCTCAAAACGACCTTTCCACAACCCTTTTTAAACCCTTTATTGGCTTTCATCAATAAAAAATATATAAAAGTTAAATCCAAGAGCGTGGAGTTTCTGGAGGGCTCCTTGGTGAGGCGACGGTTAACGAAATCAGCAGTTCCATAACTGATAGGACACCGAAGACAAACCGATAGCCACATGGGCAATTATTGTCTTGCACAAGGCTTGTTGACGCCTCACCAGTGTGGGAATAGTGAAATTGCCAATTATCTTCGTCAGGGCTTACTTTACAAAGAATAAAACATGCAGCAACGCTTATGAAAATCATTACCCACTTGGCAGATCGTTCACCGTCGTAGTACGCAACAAAACAGTGCGCACTGCCAACGATGATCAATAATAACCATATGAATAGGGGTAGAAAATTCATTTTTATGATGATTAATGAATCATCCTCTCCTTCTACTATATTGATATATGATATAAATTATGTATATATTATTCATTATGCCCCAAACCTAGAGTAAAAAAAAATTCAGAATTAAACGGAAATTCCTGAAAATTTTATTATTTTCTAAAATGTAGACTTTCGTCTTTGTGCAATTTCTTAAGCATTTCAATAGGATACAGAAGGAATGAATATAGAAACTTAAAAATGGCTTCCGAGGGGATATTTTTCATCCCCTCTTCTTTATTAATCAAACTCTTCGAACTAAACTTACTCGGAGTATCAGGAAATCATATTCCAGGGATAGGAAACAATCGAATTTGACAAAGAGTGCGAGGGCAATCAAATAGTTTTGAGTTCAGACCATGCAGTATTTCCATTGCATTTGCTGCTGCACTGGTCGTTTTGTACACTGCGAGAAACATTGTATGGTGATGCTGAATAAGGAAGAAAAAAATTTGTATAAGGAAGAAAAACAAACTAATTTTCTTCTTTTTTTCTATTTAATTTCTCTATTTTATTTTGTATTAACACTGTATTAACAGTTTTAGTAAAGCTCATATCAAAAGTAGACCCAATGTCAGTTAACCTACTAAACTCTATGTTTTGGGGGTATTATGGAAAACTTCAACTTTTCTTCAAAGCATTTTTACATGTCTCTTAGGTCATTGTCTTCCTAAAGATATATGGAAGATGTTGACAAAAGGACATCTTCTAGACCCCTTTTGGCGGACCACTATAGATAACTTCAATTCTTTTCCCTGTTCATCCACGTCTTCTTTTGTCCAGAGGTTTACGTGCCTCTTCCAATTGTTCTTAAGGGGCCTAGATATACTTAGGTCAAAGGGCTGCGAAACTTGGGTAGCATTTGGTAATAAACACAATAGCCTAATATTTTTTTTTCTTTTGCTAATTCTGATGACTTCAAGGATGTATGACTCTTGTGGCTATCCATAGTCAAAACGACCTTTTCATAACCCTGGTCCCCTCTTGGCTTTCATCAATAAAACAATAAATAAAAATTAAACACCAGAGCCAGGAGTTTCTGGAGGACTTCTTGGTGAGGCGATGTCCTTAACCGACTTCAGTAGGCCCAGATCTGTCCTTTCGGGATTGCAGTGTCTAATCAATGAAAGAGTCGCTGTCTTGAATTCAGCAGATGTATTTATGGGGGTTATTGTCAGAACACGGTTGAGAGCCTGGAAAGAAAGAAAAGGGTCAATTAAAACTAAGTTACGTTGAGAGCCTGAAAGAAAGAAAAGAGTCAAATAAGACAGCTTAAGAAATCTATATCAAACAAAGTAAGGTAAAACTTAGGTCATTGACCGCCCTTTTTCTCGTTGCTTCGTCCATGTATTGTCGTTTATTGGTCTTAGATTCCTCCTCTTCTTCGTCGGAATTCCCAATGGTTTCGGAAGCAGAATATTTTTTGGCTTCTTCTGCACATTTCTCCAGCAACTTCCTGCTTGCGGCTATCTTCTAAAACACGTACAATTCGTAGTATTTCTTTTAAGTTATTTCTGAAAAAGACAGAATGGTTTGGAAAATCCTACAGGAGGAACTAGACACTTAGATTTAAAGTTTTTACGAACTAGAGGTAGACATTCTAACGAAAAACAGCCCTGCAAGTTAATTCATTTCTGGAGGAGATACGAGTGGCTAAGAGCCTCAACGAAATGGCAGCTTGTTCCCTGAATCAAATTTACAATACATTCATCATCAAGTTTTGACTATGTTAAGTGGTGAGCTCACCTGGAAAGGAAATTTAAATTATGAAAATTATATAGAATGAACGAAACTTACCAGAGTCACAAAGATAGTCATACATCATTTGTCACTGTTCCTGAGTTATATATTCGTTGCCTTCCTGCTTATGGTCTTGATTAGGTGGTGGATAGTTGTTTGGGGGGGGGGGTTACACTAACCCCCGACCTCTTGCTGTTCGGGAATATCATCCCCAGAAACATATTCAATATTTTTGAGACGTTCACCAGCTTTTCTCCCTTCTGTGACAATAAGAAGTTTTGTGGTACCCGCAAACCAGACTTGAGCAGAGCCGGCCTAAACAATTTCATGTAAAGGCGAAAAATCGTTTCTTCCTCAAGGCTGATTGCAACACCAGCGGACTTTATGCTTGCAGTCTTGTGTTTCTCCACGAGGATCACGTACATTCCTTCTTCTTCTATTAAGTGCTGGTTCATGAATTTCTGGACGGTCATATTCTCAGGGACGCCAGGCTGATGACCAAACATGAAGGACACCTGGAAGCAAACGTAGGCCGTCAAGTTTGGTAGATCCTCGTTACGAAGTTTATTCCTTGACAAGCGCCAGAGCCCAGGAACCATGAAATCCGCGACGCCATCCTTCAGCTTTCGGTAATCCTCGCTATTGAAGGAGTGGGGGTTGAAAGCCCACTGGTGTTCCTTACGCCTCCTTTCAGCCGTCACCATTGAACACTGCCTTTTGTCTAAATGGCCAAGGGCCTTCACGACGGAGTTAACGCATGCTATATCCAAGTTCTTCGGTCCCTCTTTACCGTGTGTGGTGATAAAATCTAAGCCCTGGGTGTATTTATTTCGCGAGCTTCCCTGCATTTCACATTCTGCCAACTTTGCAAAGAATAGCTCCACTCTTTGGGTGGAGTTGAAGTTTTCCCACTTGTATTTTGTCCCCTCCAGCACAAAGAAGTGATCAATCATTGGTACAACTAGTGGGCGTATTGGCCCTGTAGGAGGACTGAAGTGCATTGAGGTTGCCCGTACTTAAGACATATACTCCTTTTCAACGGACCTCCAATGTCTATACAAACCTGTCATTGCTGTAGCACCAATCAAAATTGGTCCGTCTTTGAGAACAAAGTCCCGTATTGTAGCTTGCTCAATACTTTTCTCTAAATGTTCTTTTATTATTTTATTTTGGTTTGTTCAAGTGGTTGGCCTGTAATTCTATAATTATTTATTGAACCCTGGTTGCTATTTGTTGTGATTTGTAGGCCTATTCTTGCACATTCTGCTAAAATTACACTCTCTGTAGGCCTAGCTACATCCTGATTTGACCCAAGGTCAGTTAACTTACTAAAATCTATGTTTTGGGGAATCCCTGGGAAAAATTCCACTTTTCCTAAACGCATTTGTACATCTCTGAGGACATTGTCTCTCCAAACATATATGGAAGATATTGACAAACAGACATCTTCTACACCTTTTCGGGGGGCCACTATTGATAATTTCAATTCTATTGCCGTGTTTATCAACGTGTCTTTTCTTCCAGAGGTTTAAGTGCTAGAAGAAGTAGAAGTCCCATATTGTAGCTTGCTCCATTCTTTTCCCTAAATGTTCTTTTATTATTTTAATTTTTTTGTTCAAGTGGTTTGCCTATAATTCTAGAATTATTTGTTGGACCCTGGTTGCTACTTGTTGGGTTTTTTAGGCTTATTCCTTTACATTCTGGCAAAATTACACTCTCTGTAGGTCAGCTAACTTACTAAAATCTATGTTTGGGGGATTCCATGGGAAAATTCCATTTTTCCTTAACAGATTTTGCACATATCTCTGAGGTCATTGTCTTCCTAAAGATATATGGAAGATGTTGACAAAAATACATCTTTTAGACCCCTTTTGGCGGGCCACTTGGTAATGTCAATTCTATTGCTTTGTTCATCTACGAGTCCTTTTGTCCAGAGGTTTACGCGCTTCTTCCAATTGTTCTTAAGGGCCTTAAATATACCTAGGTCTGAGGGCTGCAAAATGTGGGTAGCATTTGGTAATGTGCACAATAGCCTAACATTTTTTTCTTTTGCAAATTCTGGTGACTTCAAGGATGTATGACTTGTGGTCATCCATAGTCAAAACGACCTTTTCATAACCTATTTTAGGCCCTTTATTGGCTTTCATCAATAAAACAATAAGTGAAAATTTAACACTCGAGCGTGGAGTTTATGGGGGGCTTCCTGTCGCCTCAACAGTTGAGGCGACGGCTAACAAAATCAACAGTCCCATAACTGAAAGGACGTCGAAGACTTTCTTCTTCCTCTTCTTTCGTTTTTTTTTTCTGAGAGGCAGATAGTCGCTCTGCCGCAGCTTTAACATCCTTAAATTCTTCTTGGCTCGTTTGTTTACTCTCCTTGGCTTTCTTTTCTTCTAGTCGCTCGTAAATCACCGAGTGCCCTGACTCCTTCGACGACTTCTCGCTTGTGTATGTTTTTTGTTCCATTTCTTCGTTTTTTTCGGTTCCCACCATTTTGTCCCTGACGGTTCTTCTCTCCCTGTCGATCCATCTCTGACTTGTTTTGGCTTCTTCTCCTCCATTGCGTCGGCCACATCTCTCCGGCGTTTCCTGGCTTTCCCAGACAGGAGGAAACTCATTTCATGCCCTTCATTGAAATGACCGGGTCAGACGCCATAGTGGAATTATAGTTCCTCGCCAGCCGGGATATCTCTTGTTGCAACGAGAAACGGCCTTTTGATATGTTCAACTACCAACAGATTAAATTTTAGGTTTGGGTTATCTTCATTCGCCCTGTGGTTAATGAGGTGCCCGAAACAGGTCCACTGGGAATGCCTTCTCTTGCGTCAATTGAGAAATCGCCGGCCTGCAAAATGTAAATGCTTCCATCATCTTCTCCCTCTAATTACTGGATGATTCGGTTTGCCTCCACGGTTACCATCCGTTTCCCATGGCACTCAATGACTACTTGATTTTCCCAGAATGGCAAACTGGCAAAAATGCCCAATCCAACTTCTTTCTCGTGGCTCTTGGCTACCGTCAGACCTACCCAGGATTCATGAAGGACGCATTGAGTCAGAGTTTTCTCCATTACAGGATCGACAGGATAGGTTTTCCTGATCCTGTAGCTGTTGTATTTTTTGCCGGACTTGTACAAGAGACGGACTGGTGTCCTTGTAGCCTAGTTGACGAACAGCTTTATCGAATTTTTCTTCCGTGAGGGCGTCCAAAACGTCTGAGCCAAGATCACGTTTCTCCGAGATTGATTTTAGGATCGCCTGAAGTTGGACCTGCTTAAGTCCCCTGCTTTAGAGTTCCTAAACCGACTTCAGTAGGCCCAGATCTGTCAAGTGGGATTGTAGTTTCTAATCAATGACAGAGTCGCTGTCTTGAATTCAGCAGATGCATTTTATGGGGCTTATTGTCAGAACACGGTTGAGAGCCCGGAAAGAAAGAAAAGAGTCAACTAATACTTAGTCAAGTTGAGAGCCTGAAAGAAAGAAAAGGGTCAAATAAGACTGTTTAAGAAATCTATATCACAGAATGTAAAGTAAAACTTACGTCATTGACCGCTCTTTTTCTCGTTGCCTCGTCCATGTATTGGCGTTTATTGGTCTTAGAGTCCTCCTCTTCGTCTCCGGAATTCCCAATGGTTTCGGAAGCAGAACATTTTTTGGCTTCTTCTGCACATTTTTTCAGCAACTTCCTGCTTGCGGTGATCCTCTGAAACACGTACGATTCGTAGTTTTTCTTTGAAGTTATTTCTGAAAAAGACAGAATGGTTAGGAAAATCCTACAGGAGGAACTGGACACTTAAATTTAAAGTTTTTACGAACTAGAGGTAGACATTCAAACGAAAAACAGCCCTGCAAGTTTATTCATTTCTGGAGGAAGTACGAGTGTCTAAGAACCTCAACGAAATGGCAGCTTGTTCCCTGAATCAAATTTACAGTAATTTCAACATCAATTTTTGACTATGCTAAGTGGTGAGCTCACCTGGAAAGGAAATTTAAATTATGAAAATTATGTAGAATGAGCGAAACTTACCCGAGTGACAAAGATAGTCATGCATCATATCCCGCTGTTCCTTTGTTTTGTGTCTTGCCTTTCGGTTTATTGTCGTGATGAGGTGGCGGACGGTTGTTTGGATGGGGAAACTAACCCCCAGCCTCATGCCGTCCGGAAAAATCTTCCCCAGAAACCTCTGCATAATTTTGGATGCGTTCGCCAACTTTCCTTCCTTCGTTGATAACAAGACGTTTGGCGGGACCGGCGCACCAGGCTTGAGCAGAGCCGGCCGAGCGATTGACAAGTAATCCTGGAAAATCTTTGACTCGTCGAGGCTGAGTGCAACACCAGCGGACTTGTGTTGAACTTGTTTTTGCGGACTTTGAAACTTGTGTCAAATTTCATAGGATATAGGAGATACAAATGACAGGAAATATAAACACAAATGAAAGGAAATACAATAGTTTGATAGGAAATATAAATACCTGACACAAACGAGGAAATATAATATAGAAAACGAGGGTGATTTTGAGCTTTTTTTAAAACAAAGAGAGAAGATAAAAGCAGATATTTCGACAAGCTTCCTCCTCCTCCTTTAGATTTAGCAGTGCTGGTCTTGATTTAAAGAAATGGATGGATCCACTATCGAAGAGGACAGAGGTGCATCAACAAGTAAACCCTAAAATGGAGAGCCTACTTGGAAATGGGTAAGTAAAAATATTTGAGATTGAGCAGCAACAGAAATCGAAATGTCGGAGATAAGCATTGATACCTAAAAACTGTGCCAATTGCTTGCTGAAGCCATTTTCAGAAAGCAAGAAGAGTGTCTCACTTCAAAAAAGCAGACCGGAAATACATTGGTGATAAGATGATGAGGGTTGACTTATGGTGACTATATTTTAAGTCTGTTCAGTCTGCAAACACTACTGACGAATTGTTCTTGGCGTCCAGCATCACTTACCTCCATCGCCCTCTACCTTTCAAGGCATTCAAGATCATATGGAGTAATAAACGTGGATAATACGACTTGTAAGTAGTAAGCAAATTACCTAGCGAAGACTCAGTATAGTCGTTGCAGAATTTTTGACATCGCATCATATCTTTATATATTCGCTCATAATCGTCTTCATCATTATCAACATGATCTTCAACATAATCTTTTGGCTTTTCAACATAATCTTCAGGTTGTTCAACATTCCTTAAAATAAAGTAAAAAAGTTTACTTTATTTAGACGTATTTGTTTTCTGCACAATTCTGCTGATGTTGATTGGTTCGAGCTAACACGAACTGTGCTAATGATCAGTTGTCTAGGGTAAAATAAGGAATTCATACAGTTGATTTTTTCTTGTAGACAGTTATATCGACACCTTGTATTATTTTTGAACCAAACTTCTCGTCGTTTTGGTATAGGCTAATTGTTATTTTTCTTCAGCTCCTCATAATCTTATTCATAAAAATAATATATTGCTTGACCTGATTCGGATTCCACACGATTTGGGCTCACATAGTTCTTATATAAAATAAGGAGCAAATTCTGTTCTTCTTACAAATTTTAATTCTTTTCTACTAATTTTGATAGAAATTTCAAGGATTAAATTATGGCAAAACCATCTTCGTTATACATATGCCTTAGGTCTTCAACAATTAGGATTGTGATTAAGAGGTTAGCTTCCTTGGGGGCTCTGTTTACCAATACTTCGAAAATTAATAATGCGTATTTACTTTATATTGGAAACTTTCTCTGACTGTTTTTGTCAGAAGGAACAGAATGAGAGTCGGACCATTATCTCTATTATTAAATCATCCTTAACTATAAGGGGGATTTGCATAATGGATTCAAGAGTTTCATAATCTAAGTTGGTTACGGCTTCTATTAAAGATCATTCAAAAATGTCATCATTCAATTGATGATCTATTCTATATATATTTGGTAAACTTTGTGTTCTTCTTAAGATGTCTAATCCTTGGGGGTGTTGAACTATTCTTTTTTTTTTTTTTTGGGGGGGGGGGGGGTTAAATTACTTAGGTTTGGATTACTCAAGGTTTTTCTTATTGACATTTAGTGTTAATGGCTGATATTAATCAAGCAGTTTGTACTTTAAATTTCATTACCTTGTGTAAGCTCTCTTGGGTTTCTTCGGGTGCGTCTAGAAAAAATAGATTGTATTGTTCTTATTTTGTAATTCTGTTCGTTTACTTTGGTTTTTAGTTATTAGTTCTTTAGTTTTGTATGCATCATTTTTGGTTTGGCGTGACTTTTTAAGCTTTAAAAGATTCCGTATCTTTTTAACGTATAGTTAGGGGAAGTTGGGTCATATAAGAATTGGTTATAATAGCCAATCTCAAGTAAGGGGTGATGTACTCCATATTTTATGCAATTGGGTTTTTCTTCAATTTCTTAGCAAATTTCGGGAGCCCAACACTTGTCTATCAAAAGAAGACCAGTTTGTGAGAGTCCTTTGCAAAACCAAGAAAGAATATTGTGTTGACGTTGTAGTCTTCTTGTTATTAGTTGTGAACAAGCCAAAATTTTCCCTTTTCTATTACTATATTTAATTCCTGTCTCTCCCCTAGCTGGACAATGTTTGGGGGTATTTGCCAACTTTAATCCGTATTTGTATGTATGTGGTTTAAACTTTCGTAGATCTTAGTTGTGGTCCCAGTTTTTGCAAACAGTTCTTTACCTTGTTCGTCTATGACCAATATTGCCGCGGTATAGATGATATTTTCCTTTGTGTGGGCTATGGAGATGGATTCTGTATCGATAATTTATTTTGCCATTATCTGGGATAACTTTATTATTGAGTGATCCTATTAAGACTGTGGGAACTAGTATTTGTTATTTGTTTGTTGGGAAATTTAACCTAACACTACCATTACGATTGTTACCCAAAATAATTTTAAGAATATTTTAACTATATAAGTGAAATATAAAGAAAAGGGATGGGGAAGAAATTTGTTATTCTTGTGTTTATAATTTTGGGAAATACCGATTAAATTGCTATTGTGATAGCTGATATGTGGAAATTGTTTGTGGGGGCAAAGACTTAAGTGTATTGAATTATAAACTGAATTAAAATTTCATTATAGGATCGTATTGTCTTCTGAATCGTTATTGAATATTGATGGTCCATGAGGTCAATTTGAAAATTGCCTGTTTGAATCACATCGGGAAATTTGAATAGATTAGTTTTAAAATAAACTAGATATCTTTTGATACTTGAAGACAATCGCTTATTGATATCAATCACTGGTATATATGGTATATATTTTAATATATTTTTAGTAGCTTGCTCAATACTTTTCTCTAGATATTCTTTTATTATTTTGACTTTACTTTGTTCAAGTGGGTGGCCTATAATTTTAGAAGTATTTATTGGCCTCTGGTTGCTATTTGTTGTGCTTTTAGAACTATTCCTGCACATTCGGGTAAAATTATACTCTCTGTAAGCCTAGTTACATCCTGATTAGGTCCAAGGCCAGTTTACTTGCTAAAATCTATGTTTTGGGGATTCCGTGGGAAATTGCCAATTTTCCTTAACGCATTTGTACATATCTCTTTGGGCATTGTCTTCCTAAAGATATATAAAGATGTTGACAAAAAGACATCTTCTAGACCCCTTTTGAAGGACCCCTATTGATAATTTCAATTATATTGTCGTGTTCATCCATGTGTCCTTTTGTCGAGAGGTCTACGTGCCTCTTCTATTTGTTATTAAGGGGCTTAAATATACCTAGGTTCAAGGGCTGCAAAAGATGGGTAGCATTTGGTATTATGCACAATAGCTTAATATTTTTTTTCTTTTGCAAATTCTGATGACTTCAAGGATGTATGACTCTTCCACGCTCAAAACGACCTTTTCACAACTCTTTTTAAGCCCTTTATTGGCTTTCATCAATAAAACAATATATAAAAGTTAAATACAAGAGCGTGGAGTTTCTGGAGGGCTCCTTGGTGAGGCGACGGCTAACGAAATCAGCAGTCCCATAACTGATAGGACGCCGAAGACAAACCCATAGCCACATGGGCAATTATTGTCTTGCACAAGGCTTGTTGACCCCTCACCAGTGTGGGAATAGTGAAATTGCCAATTATCTTCGTCAGGGCTCACTTTATAAAGAATAAAAGATACAACAACTCTTATGAAAATCGTTACCCATTTGGCAGATCGTTCACCGTCGTAGTACGTAATAAAATAGTACGCACTGCCAACGATGATCAATAATAACCATATGAATAGGGGTAGAAAATTCATTTTTATGATGATTGATTAATCGTCCTCTCTTTCTGGTATACTGATATATGATATAAATTATGTATATATTATTCGTTATGCCCCAAACATAGAGTAAAAAAAAATCAGAATTAAACGGAAATTACTGAAAATTTTATTATTTTCTAAAATGTAGACTTTTGTCTTTGTGCAGTTTCTTAAGCATTTCAATGGGATACAGAAAGAGTGGATATAGAAACTTAAAAATAGCTTCCAAGGGGATATTTTTCAACCCCTCCTCTTTATTAATCAAACTCTGAAAATCATATTCCAGGGATAGGAAACATAATCGAATTTCACAAAGAATGCCAGGGCAATCAAATAGTTTTGAGTTCAGACCATGCAGTATCTCCATGGCATTTGCTGCTGCGCTGGTCGTTTTGTACACTCCGACGAATATTGCATGGTGATGCTGAATAAGGAAGAAAAACATTTGTTTAAGGGAGAAAAACAAACTAATTTTTCTATTTTTTTTTAATTGAATTTCTCTATTTTACTTTGTATTAACACTCTGTATTAACAGTTTTAGTAAAGCTTATATCAAAAGTAGACCAAATTCAGTTAACCTACTAAAATCTATGTTTTGGGGATATTATGGAAAACTTCAAATTTTCTTCAAAGCATTTTTACATGTCTCTTAGGCCATTGTCTTCCTAAAGATATATGGAAGATGTTGACAAAAAGACATCTTCTAGACCACTTTCGGCGGTCCACTATAGATAATTTCAATTCTTTTCCCTGTTCATCCAGAAGATTGATTAATCGTCCTCTCTTTCTGGTATACTGATATATGATATAAATTATGTATATATTATTCATTATGCCCCAAACCTAGAGTAAAAGAAAATCAGAATTAAACGGAAATTACTGAAAATTTTATTATTTTCTAAAATGTAGACTTTTGTCTTTGTGCAGTTTCTTAAGCATTTCAATAGGATACAGAAGGAGTGGATATAGAAACTTAAAAATGGCTTCCAAGGGGATATTTTTCAACCCCTCCTCTTTATTAATCAAAACCTGGAAATCATATTCCAGGGATAGGAAACATAATCTGTTCTTTATTAATCAAACTCTTCGAACTAGACTTATTAGGAGTTTCAGGAAATCATATTCCAGGGATAGGAAACATAATCGAATTTGACAAAGAGTGCCAGGGCAATCAAATAGTTTTGAGTTCAGACCATGCAGTATCTCCATGGCATTTGCTGCTGCGCTGGTCGTTTTGTACACTCCGACGAATATTGCATGGTGATGCTGAATAAGGAAGAAAAACATTTGTTTAAGGGAGAAAAACAAACTAATTTTCTTATTTTTTTCAATTGAATTTCTCTATTTTACTTTGTATTAACACTCTGTATTAACAGTTTTAGTAAAGCTTATATCAAAAGTAGACCAAATTCAGTTAACCTACTAAAATCTATGTTTTGGGGATATTATGGAAAACTTCAACTTTTCTTCAAAGCATTTTTACATGTCTCTTAGGCCATTGTCTGCCTAAAGATATATGGAAGATGTTGACAAAAAGACATCTTCTAGACCTCTTTCGGCGGTCCACTATAGATAATTTCAATTCTTTTCCCTGTTCATCCACGTGTCCTTTTGTCCAGAGGTTTAAGTGCCTCTTCCAAATGTTCTTAAGGGGCTTTATTATACTTAGGTCAAAGGGCTGCAAAATTTGGGTAGCATTTGGTAATATACACAATAGCCTAATATTTTATTTTCTTTTGCAAATTCTGATGACTTCAAGGATGTATGACTCTTGTGGCTATCCATAGTCAAAACGACCTTTTCATAACCTTGGTCCCCTCTTGGCTTTCATCAATAAAACAATAAATAAAAATTAAACACCAGGGCTTGGAGTTTCTGGAGGACTTCCTGGTGAGGCGACGGCTAACGAAATCAGCAGTCCTTGAAAGGACGCCAAAGACAGCAGCCCATAGGCACTTGGGCAAGACTTTTCTTGCACAAGGCTTGTTGATGCCTCATCAGCCTGGGGATAGTGAAATTTTCAATTATCTCTGTCAGGGCTCACTTTATAAAAAATAAAATACACAGCAACGCTTATGAAAGTCAATACCCACTTGGCAGATTGTTAGCCGTGGCAGTACGCAAAAAACAGTACGTACTGCCAACGTTAATCAGCAAGGGGATATTTTTAGCTCTAATTTTATTCCCAGAAACTTTTCTTACCTGTCTTAGATCACAAGCTTTGAAAGAGCTCAATAATCCTTGTATTGGTGTTTCTCTCCTAAGTGAACTTGAATAATTGAGGCGCGGGGGTAATATCTCCCTTTTTATTGCAGGAAAATGTTGCTGAAATTTGTTTGAAACCTTTTTTCCCCATCTCCCAGAAAATATCTCCCCGGAAAATATCCATCTGCGGTTATTATTCCCAAATAGTCACTTTTGGTATTTTTTCCATCGAAACTTTCAAACAAAAGTTTCTATTTGTGTTATAGTCCTAGAAACCTTGCAAATGAAAAAAAAATACTTGTAATTATGCTTCCAGTAAAGAATTTTCACGAATGTAGGGGGTTGACACGAAGGTAAGAGGTTTGCAAAGGTATTTTTATTGGGTGTAATTAGAGAAATTTCTTGAAGTGCTTCATTGATTTGTGCAGGAGACATCCCTCTGTCAAATGTCTAATTGACTGACGATGTGGTTTTGTTGATATCAATCATTGGTTCAGCTAGTGGGGCTAGCAGCCTTGTAGATGTACAGAGGTGTATTGAGGTTGCCCGTACTTCTGACAGATACTCCTTTTCATGTGACCTCCAATATTTAGACAGACATATCAGTTCTGTAGCACCGGTCCTAATCGGTCGGTCATTGGAGACAAAGTCCCGTATTGTAGCTTGTTCAATACTTTTCCCCAAATATTCTTTTATTATTTCGATTTTTGTTCGTTCAAGTGGTTGGCCTATAATTCAAGAATTATTTATTTTACCCTGGTTGCTACTTGTTGGGTTTTTTAGACTTATTCCTGCACATTCTGGTAAAATTACACTCTATATGCCTAGCAGTATCTTGATTAGGCCCAAGGTCAGTTAACTTACTAAAATCTATGAGAAACGTGGCCACGACCACGCTTCTCCAAGATTGATTTTAGGATCGCCTGAAGTCAGACCTGCCTAAGTCCCCTTTTTTAGATGTCCTTAACCGACTTCAGTAGGCCCAGATCTGTCAAGTCGGGATTGCAGTGTCTAATCAATGAAAGAGTCGCTGTCTTGAATTCAGCAGATGCATTTATGGGGGTTATTGTCAGAACACGGTTGAGAGCCTGGAAAGAAAGAAAAGGGTCAATTAAAACTAAGTTAAGTTGAGAGCCAGAAAGAAAGAAAAGAGTCAAATAAGACTGTTTAAGAAAACTATATCACAGAATGTAAAGTAAAACTTAGTTCATTGACCGCCCTTTTTCTCGTTGCTTCGTCCATGTATTGGCGTTTATTGGGCTTAGAGTCCTCCTCTTCTTCGCTGGAGCTCCCAATGGTTTCAGAAGCAGAATATTTTTTGGCTTCTTCTGCACATTTCTCCAGCAACTTCCTGCTTGCGGCGATCCTCTAAAACACGTACAATTCGTAGTGTTTCTTTGAAGTTATTTCTGAAAAAGACAGAATGGTTAGGAAAATCCTACAGGAGGAACTAGACACTTAGATTTAAAGTTTTTACGAAGTAGAGGTAGACATTCTAACGAAAAACAGCCCTGCAAGTTAATTCATTTCTGGAGGAGATACGAGTGGCTAAGAGCCTCAACGAAATGGCAGCTTGTTCCCTGAATCAAATTTACAATACGTTCATCATCAAGTTTTGACTATGCTAAGTGGTGAGCTCACCTGGAAAGGAAATTTAAATAGAATGAACGAAACTTACCAGAGTGACAAAGATAATCATACAACATTTGTCGCTGTTCCTGAGTTATGTTCGTTGCCTTCCTGTTTATGGTCGTGATTAGGTGGTGGATAGTTGTTTTTCTTGGGGGGGGGATACACTAACCCCTGACCTCATGCCGTTCGGGAATATCTTCCCCAAAAACCTATTCAATATTTTTGAGACGTTCACCAGCTTTTCTCCCTTCTGTGACAATAAGAAGTTTTGTGGTACCCGCGAACCAGACTTGAGCAGAGCCGGCCGAGCCAATTTCATGTAGGGGCGAAAAATCGTTTCTTCCTCAAGGCTGATTGCAACATCAGTGGACTTTATGCTTGCAGTCTTGTGTTTCTCCACGAGGATCACGTACATTCCATCTTCTTCTACTAAGTGCTGGTTCATGAATTTCTGGACGGTCATATTCTCAGGGACGCCAAGCTGATGACCAAACATGAAGGACACCTGGAAGCAAACGTAGGCCGTCAAGTTTGGTAGATCCTCGTTAAGAAGTTTATTCCTTGACAAGCGCCAGAGCCCAGGAACCATGCAATCCGCGACGCCATCTTTCAGCTTTCGGTAATCCTCGCTGTTGAAGGTTTGGGGGTTGAAAGCCCACTGGTGTTCCTTACACCTCTTTTCAGCCGTCACAATTGAACACTGCCTTTTTTCTAAATGGCCAAGGGCCTTCACGACGGAGTTAACGCATGCTATATCCAAGTTCTTTGGTCCCTCTTTACCGCGTGTGGTGATAAAATCTACGAACTTTCGGAAGCCCTGGGTGTATTTATTTCGCGAGCTTCCCTGTATTTCACATTCTGCCAACTTTGAAAGAATAGCTCCACTCTTTGGGCGGAGTTGAAGTTTTCCCACTTGTATTTTGTCCCCTCCAGCACAAAGAAGACAATCTTTTGGTTACACCCAAACGGATTTGTGAACTTCTTTGTTTTTGGGTCCCCGCAGCCTGAAGCCCATTTCTTGAAATCCTCCATTAATTTAACTCTGTACGCCATTTTTTGGGATTCCTTTGATTTTGTATTCGTGTGGTATACCGTGTATAAACCCATCTCCTGCATCTTTTTATGTCTGTCACCCTTCCAATTGAAGGAGCCTGCTTGTATTCAACTATTCAACTCTGATAATTCATCATTTAGTTTAAGAGGAAATGCCTCATTGTTTTTTAGGTCCTCTTGTTATTTTTTTTTCTTAAAGGCCACTTTATTCTTGTTAGGCAGAAGCTCCTCTTCCATAACGATACTATTGGAATCAGAGAGTTAATATCTTCACTTTGTATTAAAAGTCATTAACAACACTCTGTATTCGCTTTGTATTAACACTCTTTATCAACTGTTTTAGGAAAGTTTACATCAAAAGTAGTCATTTCCAATTTTATTTATTTCCCATATGTTCCCATTTGAATTATTCACTAGCTCTAAATTGTGCTTGTCTAAGGCCCCCCGAAAAATACACCTATCTCCCCGGAAAATATCCATCTGCGGAAATTATTCCAAAATAGTCACTTTTGGTATTTTTTCCATCAAAACTTTCAAACAAAAGTTTCTATTTGTTTTACAGTTCTAGAAACCTCGCAAATGAAAAAAAAATGATTTGTAATTATCTTTACAGTAAAGGATTTTTTCACAAATGTAAGGGGTTGACACGAAGGTAAGAGGTTTGCAAAGGTGTTTTTATTGGGTGAAATAGGAGAAATCTCTTGAAGTGCCTCATTGATTTGTGCAGGAAACATCCCTCTGTCAAATGTCTCATTGAATGACGATGTGGTTTTGTCGATAACAATTATTGGTTCAGTTAGTGGGGCTAGTGGCCCTGTAGAGGTACAGAGGTGTATTGAGGTTGCCCGTGCTTCTGACAGATACTCCTTTTCAACGGACCTCCAATATTTATACAGACCTGTCAGTTCTGTAGCACCGGTCCAAATCGGTCGGTCATTGGAGACAAATTCCCTATATTGTAGCTTGTTTAATACTTTTCCTTGATTTTTTTTATTATTATTATGATTTTGTTCGTTCAAGGCCTATAATTCTAGAATTATTTATTGGGCCCTGGCTGCTACTTGTTGGGTTTTTTAGGCATATTTCTGCACATTCTGGTAAAATTACACTCATTGTAGGCCTAGCTCTATCTTGATTAGGCCCATGGTCAAATAACTTACTAAAATCTATGTTTGCGGGATATCAAGGGAAAATTCCACTTTTCCTAAGCATATTTGCACATATCTCTGAGGTCATTGTGTTCCTAAAGATATATGGACGATGTTGACTAAAACACATCTTCTAGACCCCTTTTGGTGGACACGAGTCCTTTTGTCCAGAGGTTTACGTGCTCTTCCAATCGTTCTGAAGGGGCTTAAATATACCTAGGTCCGAGGGCTGCAAAATGTGGGTGGCATTTGGTAATGTGCATAATAGCCTAATATTTTTTTTCTTTTGCAAATTCTGATGACTTCAAGGATGTATGACTCTTGTGGCCATCCATAGTCAACACGATCTTTTCATAATCTATTTTAGGCCCTTTATTGGCTTTCATAAATAAAAAAATAATTAAAAATTAAACACCAGAGCGTGGAGTTCCTGGGGGGCTTCCTGGTTGCCTTTACAACATTTGGTTGCCTTTTACGAAATTGATTTGAATACGCATCAAATATTTTTCCAAACATGTAGGGAGATTAAGATTATTCAGGGTGCTAATTGTATTCATTTTCCACTTATTTAGACGTATTTGTTTTCTGTACAATTCTGCTGATGTTGATTGGTTCGAGCTAACACGAACTGTGCTAATGATCAGTTGTCTAGGGTAAAATAAGGAATTCATACAGTTGGTTTTTTTCCCGTAGACAGTTATATTGACACCTTGTATTATTTTCGAACCAAAGTTTTCGTCGTTTTGGTATTGGCTAATTGTTATTTTCTTCAGCTCCTCATAATCTTGTTCATACAAGTAATATATTGCTTGACCTGATTTGGATTCCACACGATTTGGGCTCACATAGTTCTTATATAAAATAAGGAGCAAATTCTGTTCTTCTTACAAATTTTAATTCTTTTCTACTAATTTTGATAGAAATTTCAAGGATTAAATTATGGCAAAACCTTCTTCGTTATACATATGCCTTAGGTCTTCAACAATTAGGATGCGATTCAGGGGTTAGCTTCCTTGGGGGCTCTGTTTAACAATACTTCTAAAGTTAATAATGCGTATTTACTTCATGTTGGTAACTTTCTCTGACTGTTTTTTGTCAGAAGGAACAGAATGGGAGTCGGATCATTATCTCTATTATTAAATTATCCTTAACTTTAAGGGGAATGTGTAGAATGGATTCAAGAGTTTCATACTCTAAGTTGGTTACGGGTTCTATTAAAGCTCATTCAAAAATTTCATCATTTAATTGATGATCTATTCTATATATTCGGTAAACTTTGTGTTCTTAAGATGTCTAATCCTTGGGGGTGTTCAACTATTCTTTGTTGTATTTTTTTTTTTTGGGGGGGGGGTTAATTTACTTAAGTTTGGATTACTCAAGGTTTTTCTTATTGACATTTAGTGTTAGTGGCTGATATTAATCAAGCAGTTTGTAATTTAAATTTCTTTACTTTGTGTAAGCTCTCCGGGGTTTCTTCGGGTGTGTCTAGAAAGGATAGATTGTATTGTTTTTATTTTTTAATTATGTTCGCTTACTTTGGTTTTAGTAATTAGTTCTTTAGTTTTGTATGCATCCTTTTTGGTTTGGCGTGACTTTTTAAGCTTTAAAAGATTTTATATCTTTTTAACGTATAGTTAGGGGATTTTGGGTCATACGAGAATTGGTTATAATAGCCAATCTCAAGTAAGGGGTGATGTACTCCTTCATATTTTATGCAATTGGGGTTTGCTTCAATTTTTTAGCAAATTTTGCGAGTCCGACACTTAGCTATCAAAAGAAGACCAGTTTGTGAGGGTCCTTTGCAAAACCAGGAAAGAATATTGTATTGACGTTCCAGTCTTCTTATTATCAGTTGTAAGCAACCCAAAATTTTCCCTTCTTTGCTACTATATTTAATTCCTGTCTCTCCCCTAGCTGGACAAAGTTTGGTGGTATTTGCCAATTTTAATCCGTATTTGTATGTATGTGGTTTAAACTTTCGTAGATCATAGTTGTGGTCCCATTTTTTGCCAACAGTTCTTTACCTTGTTCGTCTATGACCAATATGGCCGCGGTATATTTGATATTTCCCTTTGTGTGGGCTATATAGATGGATTCTGTATCGAGAATTTATTTTACCATTATCTGGGACAATTTTATTATTGAGTGATCCTATTAAGACTTTGGGAACTAGTTTTTGTTATTTGTTTGTTGGGAAATGTAACCTAATACTAACATTACGATTGTTACCCAAAATGATTTTAAGAATATTTTAACTTTTTAAGTGAAATAAGCATATAAATGATATTTCCATGCACATAAATTAAATATACATTTTCATTTATGAAGAAAAAAAACCATGTAAAGATCCTTGCCCCACAAAGATAGGGTGAACAAAGAAAATAAAATGATTTATTTTATTTTCTGGCAAGTAGATGGGTCATTATGGTCCCAAGTCCACAAAACACGCAAAAGGTGTACATGACTGTAGTGTCCTTATTCACTTGGCAATAAAACATCATGTGCTGGTAGGACACACATCGGCGCCAACTCCTTTCACTGAAAGGGATTGCCTGTTTTTTGTTTACGATTATATCTCTTTCTGGTAATATCTTTGATCCAAAGTTTTCACAACCTTCATAGAATTTAATTGTCACATTTTTTAATTCGTCGTATTGGTCTTCGTACAGGTAATGGATTTGAATTGTTTATCGTGTATGGATTGTTTTCCTCACAGAACCATAAATAGTTTTCATAAATTCCAAGAAGCAAGTTTTCATTTTCTATTACTTCATAATTTTTTCCATCAGTATTGATAAAAACTTTAAAGGCCAAACGAATGTAAAACCTTCGTCATCATTATATATTTGCCAGAAATTTTCACGAATTAGGGATGTTATCAAAGGATATTTGTTGGGGAGGGGGTCATTTTGCACAGATTTTATTGTTGATTCCTTTTAGCGGGATGTCTCCTGACAAGAATGTGACACTCCTCGTCAGAAATCTATGTTAATAGACGGCATGAATAGTCGCCTTCCATTTTTTGTCCTCAGTATGTTAATTGATCCCACGTCTATTTGTACAGAACCTACAGAGCATACATTGAATTTGAGTGGAAAAGGTGATTCCTCTGTGAATTATGAACTTTTCTAATAGGTTTAATTTCGACTGGCAGATATAAACCACGTTTTCCAATATCCCATTGATGCACGGACTGTTTTTTTCTGTCCTCTTTTTCTATGGGCAGTTCCTGTGGCGCTAGTGTTTCTTTGAAATTTTTGACCTTTTATTTGCACTTTCTTGGCGTGTGCGTTGGCGCTTTCTGGGCTTGTTCTTTTTGAGTTTGTAAAATCTTGGTACCCATCTTGGTTTCTTTCCAAGATACCCAGTCCTTTGGTTTTGGTTTTGATGCTGCAATGTCACGATATTGTCGTTCATTGGTAACCGAATTCGCTCCATACGAACTTTGTCTGGTCTTAATCGGGTAAATAATTAGGTCCATGGCTTCTCGCAGTGTTTTCCTTTGTGCCTGGTTGGCTTGTTCTGGCTTTTGGTCACCCGGGGTGTCTATAGCCTTATTTAATTCATTAAATAACGTCAAAGGTCTGCCTATTGGGGTAGCTGGGGATATGATATCGTCTTGGAAACGTTTTAGAGGGTAAGGAGTCGTGATTTTATCTGGAAAAAATTTGTTTTTTGGGGAAATTGTATAATCTAGATCTTCAGAGTTTTCAGTTGATGATCAATCGCTCTCCTTTTGTTTTGGCATAACTTGTGTTCTATCTTTCGGAGTAATCATATTTGTCACTGTTATAAATTCGTAGAATTCTTCCTCGTCATTGCTGTTTTCAAAATGTCCTTGTTTAAAGTGAAAGGGTTTAAGTTCTCTTAATCTTGATTATGGTGTTTTATTTTCATCCTCGGAAAATATTTCTACTTTTCAAACATATGTATTTTTTTTAAGAAGTGAATTTAATTGTAACAAAATATAACCAAATCTGATGAGAATATAATACTTTATTAACACGATTATGGAAATGAAAACAAAGAACTATGGAAAGCAGGCTGCCTAGAACACTCGACCGAGCCTTCTCTATCAGTGTTATTTAAGTTGAATCAGCTCAGCTTATTTAATTTTTTTTTAAACCTTAGCGATCATTAAATGTACTTGACAGGAAGTATTGCAGATTTTTCAAGGATTACGAATGGTATTTACTTAAATTATATTTGGGTGTCTGCACCAGTGTTGCCAACGCTTTGGAAGAAAAAGTACCCCAAAACGCCCGAAAATTGTACCACTGATCAAAAAAATTGTACCATGTCTATTTTTTTGGCGCAAAAATTTTTTGCTCTACGCGCAACACGCGGACGATCGGAGAAGTACATTACAATAAAGAAAACAAAGTATCAGATATCTTCTTTCAAAGATATTTGGGAAATCCCCTTTCCCCTGTGGAGACCATTTTTGAGTCACTCCCGCAAATAGCAGAATTTCTATTCAATAACGAACAATTGACAACCTTATTATTTTATCGTCAAAAACTGAACTAATTGAGACATTTCCAAATATATAGGCTCAAATATACGTATAACATACAAAACACAACCAATTAGGTACATTTGAGGAACTTTGACTTATTTCAGATAATACAAAAAACGAGAAACAAGAACTGCAAGTAAAAAGCGGAGAGACCGACGGGTGGACATAAACTGCAATCGAAAGCCTATATGGCACTAAAGATCATCATCCGAGTCAGAAACCGTAACGGCACTCGCAGCATCAGATATCTTATATCCTCTTCCAGTGCTTCTCCAGTTAGGGTGTGTCACCATGCTCATTGGGGGCTTCCAGTCCTTGATAACAACTCTCTTAGCACCCAGAAGAGCATTCAGGGTAGTAAAGCCGAGTTTGTTTCTCAACATGGTCTTGTTGAGATTGACAGCAGAAAAAGTCCTCTCAGCACAAGCAGAAGAATGAGGCAGGATCAGTATTTTCATCATGAATTCACCCAAGAACGGAAAACTTTTTATTTGAGGACTATCACACCGTTCTACTACTTTACACCAGAAATGAACCGGGTCAGAGTCCGCATATTTCTTGAGATCAGAGCAAAATGGCAGACGTTTCCATTCCTTGGCAAGATTTTCTACATCACTTTTGTTTGCCAAATTTGGAAACTGGGCGAGTAGTGGGACAATGCTCAAGTTCCCATGGTCGGGAGACATTGCTATCTTTGGGTCTAGTCTGTCCAGGTTTTCAGTCGACGAGTACTTCGAACTGAAAAACCTTTTCCTTATTTCGTCGCTCAGTTCTATCAAGTATTTTGTGCATTTTGTCTTGAAAGCAGTTGCAGCTGATAGCGAAATCTTTTCGTTGATGAAAAGGACCTCTACACGACTGCCACAATCTACTTCTTTCATATCTCGGAAATGCTGTGGGTCCCTAAGCTGTATCAGAGATGCTTCTGTTTTCTCCACGTACGATGGCTTCAAAAAATGACTGTTCAAAAAAGTCAACAATTGCTTTGTACAGCTCACTATCCCGATTGTAGAGAATGTGAATTTCAGGTCCGTAACAAACGGTAGCATGTATGCTAGGAAAGCAAAATAGGCTTTGAAGATCGGTGACAGCAATTTCTCTAGAATAGCCGTGGCTTTGGCTGGCTTGTTCCCTTCTCTAAAGCTTTCACTCCGAAAGAAAAGTATCAAGCATTCCCATTGCTCGAGATAGCGTAGAACTACTGGGAGTCGGGTAAGCCACCTAGTTGTGACATGGCGCAGAATCCTATGCTCGTCAAGCTCCATGAATTTCTGCATTTCGATGAACTCTCCAGCCCTTTTGGGGCTTCTGCCAATGTAATTATAGATGTCCTTCCAGAATTCTTCGATGTCTGTAGGTAGCTTCTGACTTGCTGCACTAGCACACAAATGGATTGAATGGCATGTGCACCCGAGGACAAATAGGTTCAGTAAGTCAAGCGACAGCTTTGCTTTTACACCACCTTGTCCTCCCATCATGACAGATGCATTGTCTGATGCAAAACCGATCAGATTCTGCTTTGGCACTGCAATTTCTTTAAACAGAAGGTTTGTTAACGCTGTGTGTAGATCTCCAGCTGTGCACTGCTGTACTTCAATCAGCTTCAAGAATGAGTCTTTCACAACTTTCTTCCATCCACCACTCTGATCTTCCTTCACTTCATCGACGTGACGAACTACAACCACTAGGCTTTTGGAATTACTCACATCAGTACTCTCGTCGATTATTACAGAAAAACAGTTTTTTTTTCATGAGGCGGCACAAGTCATCAAACGCAACTTCTCCGATTATCGAATTGATCACGTGTGTGGTTTTTGTGCGACCACACTGAACTCCCTTTGCAATTTCACAGTCAGGAAAAGCCCTCTTCAAGGTTTCAGGAAGTTCCTTCATGATGTTGATTGGCAAGTTATGGCGCGCCACAAATCCACTTAAAATTAATTCCGCCTGTCTGATTTTCTGGCTACTCAAAAGTCTGTCCTCGTTTGCTTCCAGAACATCCGTAGTAAACTGGTCTATGGAGACTGCACCAAGAGTCGAAGACACTTTTTTCAAATGTGTAGGATTGGTCAAATGAAGCCTAATATGGAAGCTACTGCCTGACAAGTCAATGTTACACAAAATGCAGCGCGGCTTTCCTGTGGGCCCTTTACCGATGTAACGTTTACCCCCTGGGTCAATATTCCAGTTAGATGTCAATGCTCTCTTGTCTAATTTCGTACTTCTGGCACCCTTCTTCGCTACAGAAGCTCTTCGATGTTGAGCTTCTGCAACCGATTCTTCAGCAACTGAAGGTTCTTTGTCTTGGGAAGTGCTGCCGAGACTATCAACAACAGCTTCTACAGTTGAGGTCTCTGGGTGACCTTCTGTTTCTCTTTCTGTGTCAGGACTTGCAGACTGCCTCACCTCTGAATCTGCAAACACCCTCCTCATAGCCATATGAGAAGATTGGTCTCTAATGTTTGTCGAAATATCTGAGCTTTCGTCTTCTTCACTGGTATCACTATTGTTGATCAATATGCTTTTTCTTTTTCCGACCGTTTCTGGAATTCTGTTCTTTGAGCTTTCAGTTTCTTGTCTGTTGCAAGAGGGCTGAGAAATAGGGTCTGTAGAAATGAGAGGCTGATCCTTACTGACATTTGCCGTTTTGGTCTGAGATGCATGTCTCCCAACAGGCTTGAAAAAGTGGTTAATAGATGGCTGTTCTTTGATCATCTAAAACAAAAAAAAAATCCAAAGAATATTTCACAAACACTTATTTTCATTATACTCAGTACGTTCAGTCAGGAATTAAGCCAAACGGGCTGACTTCTGTCAAACCTTAGTAAGGAAAACAAAGATACCACCGTTGACCCTATACTGATTGTTATGACTGATGCATATGGCTATTCAGGTCCAATTTTACAATGTAACTAATTGCTCACACAAAAACTGAAACAATGGAGTTAATCTAACCTAAATAACATTGGTCATGTTTCAAGGTGGCATTTCAATTGAAAATAGCAAGAGAATTCTTCTTGGGATGAATTCTCGTGAGATGGGGGGAGGGGTCACAAACTCCTGATTTGGGGAAAGCTTATGTCAAATGCTGGGTATATCTATCGTTTGATATACTCTATGCCCGCACTCTGTTGCAACTTTGTGATTTGAAAGAAAAAAGTATACAAATTAATAATGTTAAAACCAAATAAATTTGTTTATTGGGCCCTATTGAAGAAATTAATTTCCTTACTAGCTGACATGTTCGAAATTATACGGAGAGCGTATACTTCATAGAAAATGGTTCTGGAATTTTCTTCAGAACATGTCTTAAATAATAACATTTTGTTTTTCTTAGTCTTGTATTAAAGCAAATGATGGGGTATCAATGACCAGTCGCCATAACTAAATTAAATTGCCTAAACTGATTGAATTCCTGATACATTTTGTTTTTGAAAATACTCCGTAATTATCAAATACTGATTTTTAAATTGAACTAGGAATCGAATCAAATTGCGGAAATTTAAATTACGTCACAAAAGCTAGTCTTAAAAAGTGATTAAATAAAAAAGACAAGTTTTCTTAACTGAAAGTAAGGAGGAAAATTAAAACTTAAACCGAACAGAAATTACTTCGTATATGAAAGGGGCTGCTTCCTCACCAACGCCCCGCTCTGTACGCTAAAGTGTGACTCTTTCTCTCAACCCTTCTTTTTAAAACAGTAAAATTTTAGCTTAAAGAGCGGGGTGTTGGTGAGGAAGCAGCCCCTTTCATATACGAAGTAATTTCTGTTCGTTTTAAGTTTTAATTTGCTCCTTACTTTCAGTTAAGAAAACTGGTTTTTTTAATTTAATTTCTGAACGTTTTTCAATCAATGCATGTTTTGATTTTGGCTCTCCGCAGAGGAATAATTAAAACGAAATTTGCATATTTTTTATTTTTTTTGCTAAATGGCTTTCTCATAATTTTGATCGAATGATTTTGAGAAAAAAGAGCGGGGGAGGAAGCCTAGTTGCCCTCCGATTTTTTGGTTAATTAAGATAAAGGCAACTAGAACTTTTAAATTTTTTACGAATCTTTTTTTTTAGTAAAAGATATACGTAACTTATAAATTAGCTTACGTAAAGAAGTTCTGTATTCTCATGTTTTTATTACATATATGAGGGGGTTCGCCCCCTCGTCAGTACCTCGCTCTTTACACTAAAGCTTAAATTTTGTCCCAATTCATTAAGAATGACCCCTGAATCACAAAAGCCGTAGAATACATAGTTGAAATTACTAAAAATACTTTAGCGTAAAGAGCGGAGTATTAGGAGGGGATGAGCCCCTCATATGGGTAATAATTTCTGTTCGTTTTAAATTTTAATGCTGCTCTTTACTTCCAGCTGAAAAAAACTTTTTCATATTTATTTTTTCATTGTTTTTTTTAAATAATGCTAGTAAATCCTGCGCTCCCTTCATGGAAATTTTCTTCCACCATGACAAATTCCTCGATGGAAAGTTCCCCCAGCCTATCCCCCTATTCTCAACCCCTCCCCCAACCAAAAAACCTACTTAAAACGCCTGCACACTTCCCAATAACCATTACTATATGTAAGCACTGGTCAAAGTTTGTAACTTGTAGCCCCTTCCCACGGAGACTCTGGGGGAGTAAGTCATCCCCAAAGACATAGTTATAATGTTTTTCGACAACGTTGAATAAAATGGCTATCTCAGAATTTTGATCCGTTGACATTGTGAAAATAATTAGCGCGGGAGGGGGCCCAGGTGCCCTCCAAATTGTTTGGTTACTTAAAATGACACTAGAACTTTTCATTTCCGTTAGAATGAGCCCTCTCACAACATTCTAGGACAACTGGGTCGATACGATCACCCCTGGGGAAAAGAAAAAAAAACAAAAAAAAGCAACAAACAAATAAACACTCATCCGTAATCTGCCTTCTGGCAAAAATAGAAAATTCCACATTTTTGTAGATAGGAGCTTGAAACTTCTACAGTATGGTTCTCTAAGACGCTGAATCTGATGGTATGATTTTCGTTAAGATTCTATGACTTTTAGGGGGTGTTTTCTCCTATTTTCTAAAATAACGCAAATTTTCTCAGGCTCGTAACTTTTGATGGGTAAGACTAAACTTGATGAAACTTACATATTTAAAATCAGCATTGAAATGAATTCTTTTGATGTAGCTATTGGTATCAATATTCCATTTTTTAGAGTTTTGATTACAATTGAGCCGGGTCACTCCTTACTACAGTTCGTTACCACGAACTGTTTGAAAAGCCCTTGGTCACCACACATTTCATTCTTCCTTCTCAACGCCCCGAACTTTACGCTAAAGTTTATACTGTTTTAAAATGTAGAGTTAAGAGAAAGAGTCAAACTTTAGCGTAAAGAGCAGGGCGTTGAGAAGGAAAAGCCCCTTTCATATATGGGGTAATTTCTGTTCGTTTTAAGTTTTAATGTCGCTCCTTACTTTCAGTTAAAAAAACTTGTTTTTTTTATTTAATTTCTGAATGTTTTTTAGTTAATCCATGTTTTGATTTCGGCTCTCCGCAGATGAATAATTAAAGCAAAATTTGCATATTTATTTATTTAGCTAAATGGCTTTTCCATAGTTTTTGATCGAATGATTTTGCAAAAAAAGGAGGGGAAGGAGGCCCAGCTGCTCTCCAATTTTTTGGGTACTTAAAAAGGCAACTAGAACTTTTAGTTTTTACGAACGTTTTCATTAGTAAAAGATATACGTAACTTACGAATTAGCTTACGTAACAAACTTCTATGTTCGTATATTTTTATTGCGTATATGAGAAGGTTCGCCCACTCGTCAATACCTCGTCAATAACTCTTTGCATTAAAGCTTAAATTTTGTCCCCTGAATCACAAAGGCCGTAGAATAAATAGTTGAAATTACTAAAAATCCTTTAGAGTAAAGAGTGAGGTATTAGGAGGAGGTGAACCCCTTATATGCGTAATATTTTCTGATCGTTTTAAGTTTTAATGCTACTCCATACTTCCAGTTGAAAAAAACTTTTTCATATTTATTTTCTCATTGTTTTTTTTTAAATAATGCTAGAAATGCTGCGCCCCCTTTATGGAAATCTTCTTCCCCCATGACAAATTCCTCCATGGGAAATTTTCCCCACATATCCCCCTCTTCTCAACCTCCCGCCCTCCCAACCAAGAAATCCCCCTGAAAACGTCTCTACATTTCCCAATAACCATTAATATATGTAAACACTGGTCAAAAATTGCAAGTTGCAGCCCCTCCCACGGGGACTGTGGGGGAGTAAGTCGTCCCCAAAGATATAGTTATGAGGTTTTTCGACTATGCTGAATAAAATGGTTATCTAAGAATTTTGATCCGACTACTTTGGGAAACAATGAGCGTGGGAGGGGGCCTATGTGCCCTCCGATTTTTTTGGTCACTTAAAAAGGGCACTAGAACTTTTCATTTCCGTTCGAATGAGCCCTTTCGCAAAATTCTAGGACCACTGGGCCAATACGATCACCCCTGGGAAAAAAAAAAACAAACAAATAAACACGCATCCGTGATTTGTCTTCTGGCAAAAAATACAAAATTCCATATTCTTGTAGATAGGATCTTAGAACTTGTACAATAGGGTTCTCTGATACGCGGAATCTGATGGTGTGGTTTTCATTAAGATTCTATGACTTTTAGGGGGTGTGTCACCCTATTTTCTAAAATAGGCCTGATTTTCTCAGGCTCGTAACTTTTGATGGGTAAGACTAAACTTGATGAAACTTATATATTTAAAATCAGCATTAAAATGCGATTCTTTTGAATTAACCATTGGTATCAAAATTCCGTTTTTTTTACTATTGAGCCGGGTCACTCCTTACTACAGTTTAGTAGTAAGTACCTCTGTAGGGCTACAGAGTCTTTCAGGGTGACCTTTGTGATGCTGAATGTTTTGTTTTTGGTGATTATCAGCATTGTGCACAGATTTTTTCCGGCATGGTTTTCAGCAGGAGTTTAATGGTTTGTGGTTAATTTTTTTTTTAATTAATTTACTATTTACTTTTAATTGCCCTTTTCATTTTATTTATTTTACTTAATTTATGCGCCTGGTCACAGTATGACCTGATTCCTTCAGAGATCTTCACAAATATACACGTTAAATTCTTCTTATGTATACTAATATATAGGTATTTATTTTAGCGTGTTTAAGTTACCTACAGCTATCTAAACTAAGAAAGAAAATAATCTCACGATAGAGGGATGAACTTTTCCTTTCTTCCATCATTCCCGATCACAGAGCCTTGTATTTGATTTGTATTTTTTTCCGCTTTTTTTTATAATAATAATAGGCCTTAATCCTAATCTTAAATCTCAATTTTAAAAGAATGAAAATACAAAGATAAAAGAGACAGAGGGATATAAAAAAACGAGAGATAAAAAGAAATGGAGAAATAAAGAAGGAAAAAACGCTAGAAAAAACTTCGACTGCACTAGCTCAACGTTAGCACTGGTCGCCACTAAGTTATCATTGCTCCATAGTTCTGTGAGAAACTTTGAGCGGAAAAAAATAAGCAAAGAAACAGGAAAGTTGGCTATTTTTGTATGACCGGTAGTCTGGAAAAATATCAAATTCAACCCCGCAGCATAATTTGAAAAATTTCACGAGCAATAGCAAGTACAATTTTAGAACACAAGAGTAAAGGGCCTGCCTGTTTGTATCAGCCTGTATAAGCAGTAAGGGTAAACAGTGAGTGTTCATACTAAAATAATGGAATATTTAATATGGAGATGATAGATAAATGATTGTCTGAGATCCGAGCTTTTAATTCAGATAAGCATGCTGTCATCTACAATTATATTTTATAATTAAAATTAAGTAGCATAACATAAGATATATTCATGTAAACAATTACATTGATCACGAGTACAAGTTTATAAAGTTCATAAAAGGTGAAAGTTCAGAAACAAAAAGACTAATAATTTTGATTTTATTTGATTATTCGTCAGGCTAAAAAATTTCAGGCTATTCACCTGATGAACATTATTTCCACCAGGTGACAAAAAATATGACGCAGAGTTCTGACATTATTCCTGGAAGATGCGTTTATAGCTAAGGTTCGAATTTTTGATATAATACCTTAAATATTTTTTTCCAAGACCAACCAGCCTTTCTATGGTGAAAAAATAATCGTTCAAATGGGAATAAGTCCATTTACTAGACAATGTATCTTTTTTAGTGTATTTAGTGTATCTTTTTCTAGTTACACATATTTAAATTAGAACTTTTTTTCTGTTCGTCATAAAAAGGCAGTTTGGTCTTGAAGTAAATACCTAATTTAAGGTATTATGTCGAAATACGTAGCATAAACGGGGAGGTATGACAAATCAGGCATATTACTATAAATTCAACATCACTCCTTTTGCAATTTAAGACAAAAGAAGATCCTTCCATCTTAATTAAAAATTCAATCTACTTTTATGCAATATTAAAGAAGAAAATTATAACTCAAGACTTTAGATGGACTCAGTTATTGAACTCCCTCAGATACATCTAATGAATGAACCGAAAGTTATTATTTTGTTTTGCATAAATATATAAATTTTAATTTAATGCTTTAGTATTCCTTCTGATGATCATTATTGTATATAAGGACGAAACACAAAGACTATTTTATATATTTCTACTGTCTAATAAATGGACTTATCCCTATTTGAAAGTTTATTTTTTCATCTAAGGCTGTAAATCCAGCTAATGACAATTAGATCATTGTTTGTTGTTGATTAGTAACATAAAATCCTCTAATTCCATTTTTTTCTGAGTAAACATGTAAAAAGAATAATCGATAAGCCATAACAAAAATCAAAAACATTGAATTTCAATATGAAGGAGTTCATACCCAGCTTTAAATCTTTTTTATAAAGGATATTCAGCTCCAAAAATTACAGACTAGATGATTTCCCAAATCCCAAGTTTCAAAAGGAGCATAGTTTTCAGCCAGAATACTCATGTAGGTAGGTTGTCCAAATTTAAAAGACAAAATAGGACGAATCAGTTAGTAGTAGTAGGACGAATCAAAGTAGGACGAATCATAAATATGACTAGAAGTACGGCTGAATAAAGTATTAAATCTGTAACAAAACCATGAACATCCATATTTGTTTTTATACAATAATGCAAAAAAAGGTCTCTTCAGACCTTTATATCACACGAGTTTACTATTTGAATTATCACTTTGCTAATACTTTTTTTTTAAAGATCAAAATAATCTTTCCACCTAAAACAGTCACTAAAAAATTTTCCAGCTTAAAACGAAAATTCAATTAGATAGGATTTGAAAATAATTGAAATTGAAATTGTTATGAAAATATTAGAGTGTAAATGTGTACAATCATCATTTTGCGTTTGCAAAGCGGGATGGGATAAATGCCACAAAAACAAAATTACTAAATGGCGAGCCAAGTTGTGGTATCGCATATGGCTCAAGTCAAATAAGCCTAGAAGTGAGACTCTGTTTAATATTTTTCGAAAAACCAAGAAAGAATACAGTATGTTGATTGACAGAGCAAAGATGAAAAATGCTGACCGAGTAATTAAAGAAGCGATAAGTAATCCAAACGAAGTGTGTTGAAAAATCGCCTCTGGAAAGTCGACCCGCCTCAAACATTAGTGAGGAAGAGCGGATTAAGCGTTACAGTGGCGTCTTTAACTCCGAGAACTTAAAGCTGGAAAGTGGTAGTGAAACTAGTTTAAAATGTAAATTACAGCCCCTTCGAAAAAAATAATCCCATTCGTAATTACTCCTGCAGAGGCTAGAGGCCTCTGGCTAGAAAGCCCCTGGTTTCTATGGCATATTTACAGAACACCTCCAACACGGGTCTTTCTCTACCAGCATCTTACCTTGTTATATAAGATGTGTATTGATTCTGCAACAGTGCCACAGTCTTTTTATGCTGGTATAGTTACTAATATACTGAAAAGAGGTAAAAATGCAAACGAGTGCTCCGGTCACTGTCGGGTCTATCCCTATTCAAACAGTTCGTGGTAACAAACTGTAGTAAGGAGCGATCCGGCTCAATAGTAACCAAAACTCTAAAAAAATGAATTTTGATATCAATAGTTACATCAAAAGGATCGCATTTTAATGCTGATTTTAAATATGTAAGTTTCATCAAGTTTAGTTTTACCCATCAAAAGTTAAGAGCCTGAGAAAATTTGCCATATTTAGAAAAATAGGGAAAAACACCCCCTAAAAGTCATAGGATCTTAATGAAAATGACACCGTCAGATTCAGCGTATCAGAGAACCCTACAGTAGAAGTTTCAAGCTCCTATCTACAAAAATGTGAAATTTTGTATTTTTTGCCAGAAGACAAATCACGGGTGCGTTTTTTTTCTCCAGGGGTCTTCGTATTGACCGAGCGGTCCTAGAATGTCGCAAGAGGGCTCATTCTAACGGAAATGAAAAGTTCTAGTGCCCTTTTTAATTGACCAAAAAAATTGGAGGGCATCTAGGCCCCCTCCCACACTAATTTTCTTCCCAAAGTCAACGGATCAAAATTTTGAGATAGCCATTTTATTCAGCATAGTCGAAAATCATGATAACTATGTCTTTGGGGATGACTTACTCCCCCACAGTCCCTGGGGGAGGGGCTGCAAGTTACAAACTTCGACCAGTGTTTGCATATAATAATGGTTATTGGGAAGTATACAGACGTTTTCAGGGGGATTTTTGTGGTTTTGGGGGTAGGGTTGAGGGGAGGGGGCTATGTGGGAGGATCTTTCCTTGGAGAAATATGTCATTGGGGAAGAAAAATTCAATGAAAAGGGCACAGAGCGCAGAACGAATCTGGTCACGTTAGAAAAAAACGTCAAATTCAGAGCTTAATATACAATGCTGGGTGTTCGGTGCCTCTCTATTATGGAGTATAATTTGTAAATAACACAACTATATGAGCGATAAAACATATATACCACAACCATAGCTCAACTAACGAAAGAACTGCTAAGAGATAACACAACTATAAAGCGAAAACAGGTGAAAACTAACGGGAAAATAAACGAACTAAGAGGTGGAAGGGGCCCAGAGAAAAAATATAATCCTTTTCGAATTTTGAGCCTAACTTTCGCAAAGGAGTAATAATAATGTCAGAAGCCCCGAAATACCGAATTATTTTCTTTCAAACAGTTCGTGGTAACGAACTGTAGTAAGGAGCGACCCGGCTCAATAGTAAACGAAACTCTAAATAATAAATAGCATCAAAATAATTTTGATGCTAAAATATACATGAAAAGAATCGGATTTTCTTGCTGATTTTAAATATATAAGTTTCATCAAATTTGGTTTTTGTCATCAAAAGTTACGAGCCTGAGAAAATTTGTCTTATTTTAGAAAATAGGGGAAAACACCCCCTAAAAGTCACACAATCTTAACAAAAGTCATACCATCGCATTTGGCGTATCAGAGAACCCTATAGCAAAATTTTCAAGTTCCTATCTTCAAAAATGTGGCATTTCGTATTATTTGCCAGAAGACAAATCACGGGTGCGTGTTTATTTGTTTGTTTGTTTTTTTTTTTTTTTTTTTTCTTTTCCCCAGGGGTCATCGTGTCGACCAAGTGATCCTAGAATGTTGCAAGAGGGCTCATTCTAACGGAAATAAAAAGTCCTAGTGCCCTTTTTAAGTGACAAAAAAATTAGAGGGCACCTAGGCCCCCTCCCACGCTCATTTTTTCTCCAAAGTCTACAGATCAAAATTTTGTGATTGCCATTTTGTTCCGCATAGTCAAAAACCATAATAACTCTGTCTTTGGGAATGACTTACTCCCCCACAGTCCCTGGAGGAGGGGCTCCAAGTTACAAACTTCGACCAGTGTTTACATATAATAATGGTTATTGGGAAGTGTTAAGTCGTTTTCAGGGGATTTTTTTGGTTTTGGGGGTGGGGTTGAGGAGAGGGGGCTATGCAGGAGGATCTTTCCCTGGAGAAATATGTCATGGGGGAACAGAAATTCAATCAAAAGGGCGAAGGATTTTCTAAAATTACTATAAAAAAAAACAATGAAAAATAAACATGGGAAAGTTTTTTCCATTGAAAGTAAGGAGTAGCATTGAAACTTAAAACGAACAGAGATTATTACGCATATGAGGGGTTCTAAATATACTTTAGCATAAAGAGCGAGGTATTCAGGAGGAGATAAATACCTCGCTCTTTATACTATAGTATTTTTAGTAATTTCAACTATTTATTCTACGGCCTTTCTGATTCAGGGGTCATTCTTAAAGAATCGGCACAAAACTTACGATTTAGTGTAAAGAGCGAGGCATTAACGAGGGTACAAACCCCCTCATATACATAATAAAAATTTAAGAATATAAAAGTTTGTTACGTAAGTTAATTCTTAAGTTACGTATATTTTTTACTAATAAGAGAATTATAGTTGCCTTTTTGTGTAACCGAAAAATTGCATGGCAACTAGGCCTCCTTCCCCATCCCTTATTTCTCAAAATCGTCTGATCAGAACTAAGAGAAAGCCATTTAGCCAAAAAAGAAATTAAAATGTAAATTTAATTTTAATAATTTATGTGTGGAGAGCCAAAGTCAAACATATATTAATTCAAAAACTTTCAGAAATTACATAAAAAACAAGTTTTTCTAACTGAAAGTAAGGAGCGACATTAAAACTTAAAACGAACAGAAATTACTCTGTATATGAAATGGGTTGTCCCCTCCGCAATCCCTCACTCTTTACGCTAAAGCTTTTAATTGTTTTAAAAAGTAGAATTGTGGCAAAGAGTCCAACTTTAGCGTAAAGAGTGAGGGATTGCGGAGGGGACAACCCATTTCATATACGGAGTAATTTCTGTTCGTTTTAAGTTTTAATGTCGCTCCTTACTTTCAGTTAGAAAAACTTGTTTTTTTATGTAATTATATGAAGCGTAGACATATCATCGGCCTTTGACTCAGTGATTCAAGCGCAAGTATTAACAAAGTAGTTGGAGTGCAGAGTTAACGCTTATGTTGTAGCAAGTCTTAAATATTGGTATAATAATTCTTTCATTAGAATTAAGTTAAATGGAGAAACCCTGTCACGATCAGTGAAAATTATGAGAAGTCTGAAACAAGGTTCAATACTTAGCCCCGTGCTGCTAAGTGAATTGACTTCATCTGTAACTAAAGGCATTAATGGTGGTCTTATAATGATGTGTGCGATCTTAGTCTATTGTGTTACGCTGACAATGTACTGATGATAGGTAGCAACCCTTCTACTCTCCAGTGCAATCTATACCAACTAACTCGAGGATTTGATTGTTTAGGCATAAGTGTGAACGCTAAGAAAACAGAGTTTTTTTTTATTTTTGGGTCAGGCCCATGCATACAAAATTCGGCCTGAATCTGCTTCACCAATTCATATCCTGTTGTCTGTGGAGCAAAATTAGTTCCAGAAAAACAGCTGAAATACCTCGATATCATTTACGGATGTAGCGTAACAAGCACTAGAACTCTTATAGTAGAAAATATATCCAAGGCAATTAGACTCAATTAATTAGCTTCCATTAAGTATATGTTTAACAGAAAAGTACTATCTAGACTGTATTCAGCTGTCACTCTGCCACACCTGTTGTATATTGCACCTTTATGGGAGTGGTTTACATTGACAGAAAAACTTGTAGCTTTGTTCAGATTATTGCAAGTACCCAGAATTTTTATTACGTATGCCGCTCCACGAAAAAAAAATTCCTCATTACTAAACCGTTATAATTGCAGGGATTCTGCTACATTAATATTTGTACCCATAGACACGATGTCGAAGCTACTGATAATTGTATTTTCTGAAATATTTACGTTTTTGAGTTTTTCAACTAAATCAACCGAAATACATATGTAAGATTTTTGAGAAAAGAGCAAAGGTTTGAAGGCTGTACATAACCATTTTCCAATGTTGGAGGCGGGCCTTTCGTACAAGCTTTAAGCCACAATTAAGAATTGAAAAACAGAAAAAAAAATGAAAATCCTCTTGCTAGACCGTTATGATATGCATGATCCTCTAGATATCAAGCAGTTCGTGGTAACAAACTGTAGTAAGGAGCGACCCGGCTCAATAGTAACCAAAACTCTAAAAAAATTGAATTTTGATACCAATAGTTACATCAAAAGAATTTCATTTTAATGCTGATTTTAAATATATAAGTTTCATTAAGTCTAGTCTTACCCATCAAAAGTTACGAGCCTGAGAAAATTTGCCTTATTTTAGAAAATACGGGGAAACACCCTTTAAAAGTCATACAATCTTAACGAAAATCGTACCATCAGATTCAGCGTATCAGAGAACGCTATTGTAGACGTTTCAAGCTCCTATCTACAAAAAATGGGGAATTTCACATTTTTTGCCCGAAGACAGATCACGTGTGCGGGTATTTTTAATTAAAGTATTTTTAGTGATTTCAACTATTTATTCTACGGTCTTTGTGATTCAGAGTTTATTCTTAAGGAATTGGGACAAAATTTAAGCTTTAGTGTAAAGAGCAATGTATCAACTTGGGTTAAACCCCCTCATATACGCAATAAAAACATACGAATATAAAAGTTCGTTATGTAAGTTAATTCGTAAGCTACATATATTTTTTACTAATGAAAACGTTCGTAAAAAATTAAAAGTTCTTGTTGCCTTTTTAAGTAATCAAAAAATTGGAGGGCAACTAGGTCTCCTCCCTCGCTCGTTTTTTCTCAAAATCTTCCGATTAAAATTATGAGAAAGCCATTTAGCCAAAAAAAAAATAATAATACGTAAATTTGTTTTAATTATTTACGTGCGGAGAGCCAAGATCAAAACATGCATTAATTCAAAAACGTCCAGAAATTAAATAAAAAAACAAGTTTTTTTCAATGAAAATAAGGAGCAACATTAAAACTTAAAACGAACAGAAATTACTCTGTATATGAAAGGAGCTTTTCCTCCTCAACATCCCGTTCTTTACGCTAAAGTTTTCTACTGTTTTAAAAATTAGAGTTAATGGAAAGAGTCAAACTTTAGCGTAAAGAGCGAGGCGTTGAAGAGCAAATCCCCTTTCATTTACGGAGTAATTTCTGTTACTTTTAAGTTTTAATGTTGCTCCTTACTATCATTTAAAAAAAACTAGTTTTTTTTAAATTTAGTTTCTGTAAGCAGAGCCAGGGCACTTGGTATGGCACTTGCTATTATGTTAATAAAGCTTTATACATCTCAAAAGTAGGTAAGCAAGTATGGCGGCCCCAGACCCTCAAAATCCAAACTGGCGGTGCTGATCTCTGTTCCGTGGCCCTTCAGCCAGGAAGTGCTATGGGGGTTTGGGGGCAATTCAACTTTTGCTTTTACACACCTATTCTTCTGATCTTTTCCAGATTTCTCCAGGTACCCATTTAGAGCTGCGCCGACTTTGGATGAGCTTAGAGAGTCACGCCACTGATCCCGTCCCAAACCAAATAAGCAGCCAGGCCGGGAATTGAACCCTTACCTTTCAGACAAAGGATTCCCAAACCCAGCGATCCAACCATCTCTACACGGCTAACCATCACTTTTACACCTCTAGGTGAGCATGACCCTCTTTTTCAGCTATAAGAACCTCAACAGTCGCCAATCCTTGAGGTGTTTTAGAATATAATTGTGCACAATCATCATTTTACTTTCATTGATAATTTGAGCTAAAAAGCCTGTATCCGAGGGAGGGGGGTTTAACCCCTCCCCCTCCTCTAAAATTTGTTTCTGAATCATACAATTCGCATATTGACAAAATTTGGTGCGTTTTGAATACGTGTATTGTACCTTCCCCCCATCCGAAACAAAAATCACTGATGGGCCTTCACATACATAAAAGATTATTTGAAATGTGTCGCGTTTTTTCTTTTTGGTTTTACAATCTAGTTTCATTATTAGCCCACAATTTAGCCCACTTTGCGATCGTCATTAACTGATACACACCCATCAATCAAGACTGTTTTTACCTAGCTATCCTGCTACTAGCACTAGTCAAATTGCATTCACCAACATAACAAAACACTTTATTTCTAACATTAAGACAGGAAACAATTTACTGCATAAAAAACACTTTTTCTGCTATGTTTTGGAGGCACCCAAAAATCCTAGTATATGACTCAACATAATAACAAAACCAACATAAAAATAGGCATCACGTATAACATAACTATTACATGAGGGAAAGATTAGCGTGAAAATCTGTTTGAACCGAAAGAAACTGGTTGTATTAAAATCTTGATTATGTTTCCAGTTTGGTTCGGTTCCACCTTTTAATTTTCTTTTCAACCTTGCTCTATTAAAATATTAAGTACGTTTTGATTTTAGTTCGGTTCTACGTTTTAGTCAGTTTCACCTTTACTTTCAAGCTTGCTTTATTAAAATCTTGATTAAGTTTCGATTTTGGTTTGGTTCCACATTTTAGTTTTCTTTTCAATCAATCAATCAATATTTATTAATTCAAATTAAAAATATACAAAAACAATATTATGCCCCAACAGAGAGCAGAGCTCGTAAGGCTGGGGCAGTACAAATGCATAAAACAAAACACAACGTCTCGTCATACTAATAATTCCAAAAAGAGAAAAAAAAACTGAGACAACAAAAAACGTACAAGGCAGGAGATCATAAAGGAGGCCGCCCCAACGTGAGAACCAACAACACTTATGTGTTAGCATGTAGAATAACTGATCTTCTATTTTGCAATTCTATTCTGGTGAGTCTCTCGTCCATCGCGGAGGTAAGGGTGCTGGAACTGTTTTGAAAATAACTTAATTTTAGTCGAATTGCTTTTATCCCGCTTTAAGTTGACTCTTCTTATATACTATATATATAGGCTATATATTATATATTATATATATTACTATATACATATACTATATATACTATATTTATATATGTACTATATATATATATATATATATATATATATATATATATATATATATATATATATATATATATATATATATATATATATATACATATATATATATATATATATATATATATATATATATATATATATATATATATATATATATATATATATATATATATATATATATATATATATATATATGTAATATATAGCGTGAGAACCAACAATGCTTCGCCCCAGTGTGAAAACCAACAATGCTTATGTGTTAGCATGTGGAATAACTGATCTTCTATTTTGCAATTCTATTCTGGTGAGTCTCTCGTCCATCGCAGAGGTAAGGGTGCTGGGACTGTTTTGAAAATAACTTAATTTTAGTCGAATTCATTTTATCCCGCTGTAAGTTGTCTCTTTTTATGTATTATATATATATAGGCTATATATTATATGTTATATATATTACTATATATACATCGGAAAAATATGGTTAAAACTAAAAATTGAAAAATAACAAACTAAAATATACTGCACAAAATAGCCTAAGAACGCTTAAGCTACTTAAAAACCTTTCTTTTGAGGGTCTAGTTGTTTTCCGAATCAACAGATTCACTAATGTTAGGGATGAAAAGCTTTTAAGAATTTAACTTCTTAATTTTGCTTATTTGCTCTTAAGGCTTAACATGACAACTCTGGCGAAAATATGATACTACCATTAAACTTATAGAATTTTCAAAATTAAACTTTCAAAAACCACAAAAATATTTTAGGATGAAATAAGAGGGCGTTTTAGTCCCTCGAAGGGTAATTTGGTGGGCATAAATAATCAGAAGTAAAGGCATTATATGTGCCTTGGAAAAGGTGGGGGGAGGATCTTAAGCCAACGTTCCAATCGAGAGTTTTGTGGGTTCAAAGATGTACCTTTCATATCCCCAATATACAGACTGTCAGTTTTTGATTTTGTATAACGAGAGTCCTTGTGAACTGGAAGGAGGGTTGGGTGATTTCTTTTATCCTTGGAATTTTACCAAATGTCACGAAAATTTTTTTGTGAAATTTAGTAAAATTCCACAAATCTACACGAAAATACGGCTAGTATAAGTGAGTTTTAATAAACCGAGTGGAGTGTTTTTTACTCTTTTGTTTTAAAGCATAAGCAATTTTAAATATTTATGAATCAAAAATTTAATTTATTGTCTTTTAATTGCAAATTTTTAATCTTAAGAATATTTTATCAAAATATAAAATGAAAAGTAAGCACAGGACTCCTAAGGAAAGAATGAATAAAGTAATGAAGTATTTGAGGAGTTGGCTACTTCTTAGTTGAAATTCATAACCTCTTGTGCTTAAGTGTTTTGAAATTAAACAGGGCTCAATAGAATATAACATTATAAGCTTAAGGCTAGCATATGAGATCTTAAAAAACAAATATGTTAATTTTGGAATTACAAGTAAAGATGGCAGGTTAGGTTTCAAATTCTTAGTCGTGGAAATTATAGAAGAAATATTACTAAAATATATATCTGGCGCAGAAGAGGGGGGAGGGGAGATTACACAATACATAGAGTAGAAAAAGTATGATTTATTACCCCAAGCCCCAAGCCCAAGTCTTTTTAGAACCCAAATGCTTTCATTTACTATTGTCCTAATTACTTTAGTAGCAAAAAGATCGAGCAAAAACGTATTTTTTTTTATTTGACCTTTTGACCTAGTAAATCAAATAGTTCATGGTAACAAACTAAGTATGAAGCTATGCGGCTCAATAGTAGCCCAAACTGGAAGAATTGGGGTCTTGATAATAGTAGATACATCAAAAGAATTGAATTTTGATATTTATACAAAATATAGAATTCGTGAAGTTTTATGCTTTCCACCAAAGTTTCGAGCCTTTTAAAATTCACCTAATTTTTGAAAAAGGGGGAAGCGCCCATAAAAAATGAAATGACCTAATGAAAATCATACCACAAGGTTAATAAGCTTTTCAGAGAACCGTACCTTAGAGGTTTCAATCTCTTATATATAAAATGAGGAATTTCGAATTTTTTTTCGAAAACAAGGTCCCAGATGCGTGTTGATTTGTTTGTTTTCCACATAGGTGATCACATTGAACCATTGATCCTAGATGATCGGAAGAGGGTTCATTTAATAGGAAATAGAAAGACCTAGTCTCAAAGATATCTTTTCAAAATTTTGAGATAACCATTTTGTTCAACATGGTCTAAAGACCCATTAATTATAATTTTGAGGATGACTTGACCCCTCACAGCTCCCGGGGGAAGGGTTGTAAGTAATGCAGGTGTTTTCTAAATTTTTTAAAAAGTTTCTATTCTTATTAAACGGTCTTTGTGTATCAATTGCGATTCATAAATAATTGGAACAAAAAGTCAAACTTTAGTATAAAGAGTGAGGTATTGAGGAAAGGGATATCCCCTTCATATTCGTAATGATTTGTTTTTGTTTTAAGTTTTAACGTTGCTCCTTTTTTTCAGTTGAAAGTCTGCTTTTTTATTTGATTTCATCTTGCAGGACCAAAAGTCTACCATCAAAAGTCACAAACTAGTAATTTTATACTGCCGTTCCATCTGTTTTTCTTTCTACCACACATTCAGCTCCAGAAAAAAAAATTAATTTCTTTCTCAAATTTTATTCGATTTCAAATACGACCTTTTTACTATTACGTGGCGAAAGGTCAAGAGTGAAATAATAGAAAATGATTAATGGGCAAATATTTTCTCGATTTTTTATTAGGATACAATTTCCCAGAATTTAAGGGAGATTTACTTTTTATGGTATACTTTAAAATTACTAAAAAAGATACCTTCCTAGCTAAAATTTGTACTTTGAAAATTCCAAGTGGCAATAATTTCCCTCCTCTTCCCCTTTCCTAATGTTGAGGTAGAATCAATGCCTATCGCCCAAGAGGACAACCCCTAAAGCATTGGTGGGAAAATTTTTGTGACCCCCCCACCCCAGTACTGCTGAGGACTACAAAAAAAATATGAAGGTATATCGAACAAATTGTAATGATGCCGATAGAGGGTGATAACTTTGTGTATAACGGCATAACATGTGCCATTAGTGGATGCCATCGGCCAACCGCGCCGGGTGGAAGTTAGGAAGAAGAAAAATACAATATCATGTGTGATTTTTATATTTTAAAGGAGTTGAAAAGATAAATATGTTATAACATATTTGACCTGTACTGGAGAACTGAAAGTAGAAGTCTAGAATCTCCTAATGGTGCTTAAGGGCTAGAGTTGCTTTGGGCGACCTTATTCATTTATAAGACATTTTGTGTGAGTTGCGCAGATCAAACAGTTCGTGGTAACGAACTTTATGCAAGGAGCGATGTAGATCAATAGTAACCAAAACTCAAAAAAAAGAGTTTTAATAACAATAGATGCATAAATAGAATCAAATTTCGATGCTTATTCAAAATATGTAAAATTTATCAACCTTTATTGTACCAATCAAAAGTTACGAGCCTAAGAAAATTTGCCAAATCTAAAAAAAGGGGGGAACAACCCCAAAGGGTCAAGTGATCTTAATGAAAATCAAACCATCAAACTCAGTTTGCCAGAGAACCCTAATGTAGAGGATTCAAGCTCCTATGTACAAAAATGCGGAATTTTGTGTTTCTTAGGCGAAAAAAGATAACGGATACGTTTTTATTTTTTCTTTAGCCCAGGGGTAATCATATCGAATTAGCGATTGTAGATTGATAGAAGGCTTATTTTATCGGGAAATAAACGTTTTAGTGCCCATTTTGTGTGACCAAAAATATTGGATGGTAGTTAACCCCTCTCCTACGCTGATTTTTCCCCAAGGTCACCCGATTAAAATTTTGAGATATGCTTTTTTCAACATAGTAAAAAATCTATTGATTATGTCTTTGATGATGACTTAAACTCCTACAGTCTCTGGGGGAAAAGCTGCTGGCTATAAATTTTGCCCATTGCTTACATATAGTATTGGTTACTGGGGAGTATACAAACGTTTTTAGGGGAGATTTTTCCTGTGGAAGGGGGAGGCTATGTGAGAGGATCTCTACATGGAAGTATTTTTCATAGGAGGAAAAAATTTTGTATGAAAGGAAATCAAGATTTTCCACCATTATTTAGAAAAACGATCTGAAACTAATTAAAAAAACAAGTTTTTTCAACTGAGAGAATGGAGCAACATTAAAACTTAAAAAGAATAGAAATTATTAATAAAGGATAATAAAGGGATTGACCCCTTGTTAGTACCCCCCTCTTTACGCTAAAGTTGATTTTAGCACTGTTAAAAGAGTTTTATGTTCTAATTGAACGGCCTTAGTGATTCTTAAAGAATTCTCAAAGAATCTCATGCTTAAGGAATTCAGACGAAACTAGAACTTATGAAAGGGTTTTGTATCAAAGTTTTGTATTGTTTTAAAAATAGAGTTTTGAGAAAGATTCAAGCTTTAGCGTAAAGAGCGAGGCGTTGAGGAGGGGACAGCCCCTTTTACATACGGAATAATTTCTGTTTGTTTTAAGTTTTGATGTCGCTCCTTACGTGCAGTTAAAAAAAAAACTTCTTTTTTTTATTTAAATACCAATGCAGGTTGAACCTTGTTAAAGGAGAAATTTGGCTCTAGTACAAAAAATTACCTTTCGTTAAATTGGTTACTGACGTAGCAGAAGTTTATTAATTCGCTTACGTAAAAATTTAATTAAGGCATGTGACATATTGTCTATAAAATAATGTAATTTACTACTTAAGAAATTGTGATATTGCTATATAAATATTATAAAATAAAATAAAATGCTTCAGCAAAATTAATACTTGACCGAAGTGTTACTATAAAATTTTTTAAGTAAAATAAGTAAAAACAAATATAGTTATATGAAAAAAAAATTAGATGTAAATTTAAACATTTAAGTTATATAATAGAAATTATAAAAAAATAATTTTTTCATAGGGTAGGGCACTCCTTTTTAATGGTGACCAAGATGTAATTTTGGTGCTTTTGGTCCTCCCTCTTAAATCTTTAGAAGAAGCCTCAGACACCATACCACATGGGGGTCGCTGGTGCTGACTAATTTCTCCTGCTACCTTAACTCTTAAACAGAAAAATCAGATATTTCTATGGATTTAGTCAATTTACAAGAGACAAATCCAACTTAAATATACCAATTCAGTTTATTTTACTAGCATCAGAGCAATATTCAAAAACGAGTTTAAGATCTCTTGAATATATTGGGCATTCAAGCTCATGCCCTAGTGCCCCTGAATCCATGTCCTGCTCATGCTCCTGTATTTATGCACAGTTCATACCCTTGTATATATGCCAACTACCATGTTCGTGTCCCTGTACCTATGCCAAGCTTATACCCTTTTATCTATGCCCAGCTCATACCCCTGTATCTATACTCAACTTATACCCCTGTATTCAATGTCCAGCTCAGGATCCTGTATCTATGCTCAATTCTTATCTCTGTATGCAGTTTATACCCATGTATCTAATGCCCAGCCCCTGTCCCTTTATCTAATGCCCAGGTTATACCCCTGTATCTATGCATCAAAAGGGCAAAAAATTCACTTTGAATTTTCTACCCAATACTCATTTGTTTTCAAGAATTAACTGAAAATATTGCCTTTTTGTATCTTATCGGATCCATAAACACAGAAGAACAGCTATTCGAAGCTAAATTGCAATGTAATCTCATATATCAAACAGTTATTATGTATCAACCAAATGTTACATATCAATCAGTATCAAGTAGTAAGGATCGAGCCAGCATAATAGTAAGTGAAACTTTAAAAATTGATACTAATTGATACCAATATATACATCAAATGACAGATTTTTACGCTGATTTTAAAAATATAAGTTTCTATTGCCTATTTTTAAATGACAATTCAAAAAAATATACTTCTCAAAATACAGAAGGACGGGGAAACTAATTTACAATTGATCCCCATCCTCTGCTAATAGATACGCCAATGAGGGGTAAATTTGTCAGTATAGAAAAAGATGTGAGCATCCTTATGAAATTAACGAGGAGAGAAATTAATGGGAGCTATAGATACCCCCCCCCCCTTTTTGTAAGCCCCCCCCCCCCTCTTCTTCTTCTTTTCAGATTGTTTGCTGCTTAAAATTGATTGAAATACGTTGGAAAGATAACCACACATAAATTTATTGTGAGGGGGCATTGAGAGGACACAAACTTTTTACATTTGTTGTGTATCTCAGACTACCACTTCTTCCCTCACACATAGCGCATTTCCGCCATGCCACACCTCTTTGAGCCATGCGTAATACACTTCGCACCACGCGTTACAAGTGTTGCCTGGTGTGAATTATCTCTGAGACTGGGTAACACACAGATGGCTGACATTCCCAGAGTGATATGGCTTCAAAAACTGGTGAGTTTAACAGAAAATACAATAAATCATTGAAGAGCAGTAAAATTTAATGGACTATAAGCACACCCCCTTTCTTCACAGCATAGATATCTATTAAAGATGTATTGTGTACTGTTAAAAAGATGTGCTAAAAGCCAGATGCACATCATGGCTTTTTTTTAAAGAAATATTGTCAAAGGTTTTCCCCGGATTCGGCTTGGCTAAAACTGACTAATGGAGGTTGTCTAAAAATTAAGATCTGTCCACTTCCGCCGGATGTACAACTTACTTTCGATTTTACCTAGGAATATAGTTACTTGTTTCTTTTGAGCGATGTATCTGTTCAATGAAAAACAGATCTAATTAATTCTCAGAATCAATCAGTGAGTCACAAAGGCTTCAATTTGTGTTTTCATCTGACATCTTGAATTCAAGTTGTCAGATTAAATATAGGTATAACTTTGCACCTCTAGCCAGGGGTGCATCAAAGAGGAAGCGCTTCCTCTGAAAGTTTTTTGGAACTTTGGGCGTTTTAATTTAGCGTATGTGTCCGCATTTGTTGGCATATTGGACGATTTCGTCGGTAAATCCTTTATACCCCCTCCCCAAGCTAAAACTCTAGCTTCAGCCCTGTCACCAAAATAGGTATGTAGAAATGGTGGATAGAGTTTAACCTATTAGCTCTACGTCCCCCTCAAAAGTCTTAAGAAATGTTTATCATGCAATTTGCCACACCTTTTAACTTTTTAAAAATAGACCCCTCTTTCTGTACTGGCAAATCTCCTTTGTTAAAAATATAAAATACGAAATATTTTCAAAACTAGGGAGGGAGTATTTTTTATTGATTGTTTCTAATGAAAATGCAAATTTTTAAAAATCTAGGGGGCGTAATTTCCACCAACCACTTTTTGAATGGCACCTCGGTCAGAGGAGAGGGTTCTTATGTTCCATCCTAATATTTAAATTTTGTAAGAATCCGACGTGTCAATGGGTTTAACCCCCCCCTCCCTAACCCCTCAAAATATGCCTGACTCGCATAACAGTCAAAAATGCGTAAACAAATTTTTACTGTGTTTTGTAAAATATTTTGTACCCTCTTATCGAAATCCCCCCCTCCTCGAGAAAAACCCCTGGATGCAAACTTAGTTACTCTAATTAGTTAAAGCATTCGAAACGAATATTATAGATGACACATATATGGTTGGGGTCTGCTGTCATTTAAGTCGACAAGTATTGGTCTCTTGTTCAAGCCTTATAACGCATCAGTTAGTCAGTAAAAATGAAAACTTGATTCATTTTTACCCCTCAGCTGCTTGCCAGCATTCATTCCGTTCGGAGCTAGTGCGCGCTGGTGGATGCTATTGCTTATTTAGGATATTTATTCTGTTTGAATTGTTTGAACACTTGCCAGTAAGTCTCTGTTTAATGGATTTTTGATTTGGTTATTAACCAATCTAGGGGAGATTATTGAATAATTTTATGATGTCTCTCACGAAGTTGTACTTTGATCAGAAACACATTGAGCTTATGACGAAGATTCTTAGCCTGGAAAAGGGGATTGAGGCTTTGCGAAATGAGAATTCGGAACTTAAAGAAGAAAAACGGTTCTCAAAACCGAAGTAGTAAATCTAAAAAAGTCTTGTCTTCAAGTTGAACTTGTTTCAAAAAGACAGAATATTCTACTACACGGTATACCAGCTGTTCAAGGTGGTAACTAAGAAAATGTTACTCGTGAGTTTCTCGCTGAAATAGGAGTCAGTAACGCAAATTCAATGCCCTTTGTCAAGTGCTATCGTTTGAATGGAAAGAAACCATCAGGCTCTAATACTAGGGCAACGTCTAGGACTAAACTAAAAGTCGGGCCAGTTTTTGTCACTTTGGCTAATTTAGCAGATAAAGACGCTATTATGAAAAATTGTGGTAAGCTGAAGGGATCTGGAAAAAGTATCACTTCTGATCTCCCGCGTGAATTGGCACGTCGTAGAAAAGAACTGCTATCTTTCGGCTATAATCTGTGTACATCATCTGACACTTCAACAAGAGTTGCTGAAACCCGAGTAATAACGAAAGGAAATAGTGTATGGATTGAAGCGAAAAAGTCTTCAAAGAATAAGACTTGGTTGCGAATTGAGGACTCATGTTTTGACCCCTTTAAACTATCTAGTAATGCGACCTCTCTGGTTCCCTCCTCCGCTGTGATAGTCGGAAGTGATGAGTAATATGTGTGATTTGTTCATTTTTCTCTTTCAGTTTCTTTTTTCTCAAAAAATGAGTTCATCGTTCAGTTTGCCTAGTTGCTGTCCACATGTCATTGTTATGAAGATGCCAAGCTGGGTTGTGAGTTGCACATGATGGATCATAGTTTGTATGTTTTTTTTTAATTTGTCTGACACTAGTTTGGGTGACATCTCCTCCTTGGGTGAGCGACTATTTCATCTTCAAGATAACCCAATTGATGTTCTTAGTTTGATAAATAATTCAGTTGGTCAGTCTAACAAATCACCATCAAATCCCCAATTTTCAGTTAGTAGTAAATACATATCGGATTTAGATCGAGCATCCAAACGAGATGATAGATTCTCTATACTTCAGCTTAATGTTCAGGGACTTTGCTATTCGTTTGATGAGTTGAAAAAAATTGTGTCTAGTGGCCACCCTGACTTCATTGGTCTTTGTGAGACTTTCCTTAACTCGAAAAAGGAATCTCTATTGCATCTCCCTGGGTACAAGATGGAATATTTGAATCGAAGTAGGAGGGCTAAAGGTGGCCTTGCTGTTTATGTTTCGGAATATCTTCTGTACTCTGTTAGACATGACCTGTCAAGAAATGAAGAAGGAATTTTTGAATCCATATTTATTGAGATTAAAACCCAAGCTAAAACTTTGATTGTTGGTAATATACACCGGTCTCCTAGTGGGTCTGTTCCCTCTTTCCTTCAGATTCTTGATGAGGACTTGGAAATAATCCAACTTCATTCATGTGAACTTGTAATTATAGGCGACTTCAACCTTAATTTGTGTGACCGGAGGTCATCCTCGTCCTTGGATTTTCTTTCGACAATGCTCGCTTGTGGAACACTACCTTCTGTATGCATTCCAGCTCGTATAATTAACACTACTGCTTCTTTGCTTGATAATATTTTTTCATCTTTGACCTTGGTGCTAAATTCTATATTGATGAATGATATCTCAGACCATTTTCCTGTTTTTTCCATGTATGATTTTTCCGATTCGTTGCCAAGGAGGAACCAAGAAGCAGGTTTTTCCACTTTAAAATTTAATGATCAGGGCTTGCATATTCTTAGGTCACGGTTGGCAGGTCGTTCGTAGAGTATTTCTGAAAATGGATCTGACATAGAATCTTTGTTTAATTCGTTTTATGATTCTTTGAAAGAAGTTATCTTTGATGCATGTGATGCACCCCAGTTGAATCCACCATCGAAAAGAACAACCCCTTTGAATCCTTGGATGACCCATGGACTCCTTAAAAGTTGGAGGAAGAAAAATTATATTTGGATGGCTTACAGGTGCTCTAAGCCATTTTCGCATGATTCTCAGCTTCAACTTTTCAAAGCTTATAGAAGAATTTACAATTCGCTTTGCCGAAGGGCTAAATCGTCATTTTATCATAGAAAATTCTCTGGGTTCGGTAAAGACATTAGGGATACATAGCAAGTAATCAATTCTGTTATCAGGCCATCTTTTCTGCCTCCTTCTGTCCCTTCAAGTGTTGTGATTGACGGGAAAAATGTAGAGGGTGAGCTAAATGTTCAAGATGCGTTTATTTCCTATTTTGCTAATATCGGCAAAACTACAGCCTCTTCTGTAAGTCCTTCTTCTTCTCTACCAGATTTTAGGTCTTATCTAGGACCGCCTTGTCCTAAATCAATGGCATTGGAACCTGTCTCTGAAGCTGAAATAGCCGGAATTGTCAATTGTTTGAGGGATTCTTCATCCTCTGGCCCAGACCGTATTCCGACTAAGGTTGTCAAGTTCATTCTTCCTGTCATTGTGTGTGCCCTCACGAGACTTGTCAATCTTTCTTTTGAAAATGGTGTCTTCCCAAGTGCTCTAAAGCGTGCTCGTGTTATCATCCTTTTTAAGGGTGGATCAAGTAATAATCCTGAAAATTACCGTCCCATATCTCTTTTATCAGTGTTTAGTAAAATTTTTGAAAAAGCTATGCTTTCTCGACTTCTTGATTTTCTTAATTCTAAACACTTTTTTCATGATTTTCAGTTTGGTTTTAGGGCGAAACACTCAACTGAGCATGCATGTGCGTCTTTTTCTTGATGTTCGAAAAGTGTTTGACTCATTAACACACAAGATTCTTCTTTTGAAAATGTCCCATATTGGTATAAGAGGGAATGCTTATTCATGGTTTCTATCATATTTATCTGGTCGAGTCATCTCGGTTCATTCGGACTTTTCTAATCCTTCTGGAATAGAGTTTGGCGTTCCACAAGGATCTGTCATTGGACCGATACCCTTTTTAATCTACGTCAATGACCTTATTAATGCGGTTAAAAATTTAAAACCTACCATTTGCTGTCGTCTTTGTCAACCAGTATCCGTCACTAGCTGTGACAAGAGTTTGTCCTTACCAGATAAACTTATTGCTTTTTCTGATGACAGTACTCTTGGCACAGCTGGTAGAACTGAGTCTGATCTTCGTTCAAGGATGATAGCCCTTTTTGAAAGAGTTGTCCAGTGGTTTGATGTAAATTATCTTGCCTTAAATGTCGAAAAGTCATGTTTTTTCATTTTCTCCAGAGTCTCAAAGGTTTGCCCTGATTTAAATGAAATAAATGTATCAAGAGGTTCTGTAAGTAGACCTAAGGATCGTTACGTTCGATTCCTAGGCATCTTGCTTGACGAAAATCTTTTGTTCAAGCATCATATTGACCTGATTAAAATGAAAGTCTCCAGGAGTCTCGGAATCCTTAGAAAGTTCAAATATATATTTCCAGGGTCGATTCTTAGAATCTTGTTCTGCAGCCTAGTTCAGTCTTATGTTTCATATTGTTCTGTTATTTGGATGTCAACTTTTCCCTCGTCTCTGAAGCCACTTTCAAAACTTTATGATAAAGCAAGGACTCTTATTCAGGAAACTAACCGATTTTCACTTAAACCCTTGCTTGATTTGAAATCTCTCTATTTTCTTTCTTGTTCTTCTTTCATTTTTTTACAGTTGCACGGCCATCTTCCTGCTGTCCTATGTAATAATATATCTTTTGTTTCTGATCAATCGACTTATCATCTCCGTACTTCCAACAATTTACTGGTTCTTCACACACCGTCAGTGAGGTCTGACTTCAACCCTTTGACAGCTTGCAACAGGATCTGGAACACGCTCCCAGAGTTCGTACGAAGCTGCCACTCGTTTGGTATGTTCAAAAATTATGTTAGAGATTTTCTAGCTAGTAAATAATTTAGTTTGTTTGTTTTTTTTTGTGTTTTTGTCTCTTTATTTTATATTCCGGTTTCCCTTGTTGTTGATGTCTCTGAATTGAGTTGGATATTTAATTGAGTTGGTGAAATTATGTGCTACCCCCTGCCTAGCTTGTAATTTTTTGGAGATTATTAAGGTGGGCGACTCAATTTTGTTTTTGGATTTTGTATATATATTTTTTTTTTCGGTATTTTTTTCTCCCCTGTTCTTTCCCGGCCATGGGGCCGGGAAAAATATGAACATATTTTAATATGAACATTATAGAATATTACAAAATATGAACATTATATGAACATTATAGAAGACATGTGCGGGGAGGGGGAGGCTAATTCTCTTTCTATGAGTCTAGTCGTCACCTCAAATTATCTCCCTCCGAGATCGCTCTCTTATGAGCATGCGTGAAGATTTAAAGCGGCAAGTACGAAAGAATCGCTCACCCATGTGGGGTGACAATTTTTAGTATTCAATATGGTTTTGTTGAGTGAAGATAGGAGATGAATTTTTGTGGTGCTTAATATATTTTTTTTAACATTAAATTTGGATTGATTGGAATTTGGATATACATGATTGCTGGGTAATTGAATTGTATATTTTTGGTACTTATGTATTATACCAAACACACTCAAGAATTCAAGTTAGGTTGATCATGATGAAATATAACAAAACATGATGAAAATATAGTAGTTTAGTTTAAATAGCATAATTTGCACTTAGGGGTAAAGTAATCCCAAATTATACAAATTCAGTGCATTCTGTCACTTATCATTTGTCTTTGTGGCTATGAAACCGGTTTTCACAGATCTTATATTTAGGAATCGTCTCGACTGTATTGGGTATAATACGCAAGTAGGCTACACTTTTGATGTATTGTAACAGTAGTGTTAATGTTTTGAGAAATATAGTCTTCCAGGAAGATTTTTATTTAATGTTGGCCTAGTCAGGGTTATATACGATATGGCATGCCTATATCTAGGGGGGGATACTTGTGTATTAAAGCGACCCCACTCAAGAAGTGAAGTTAGGAAATATTAAGGATGAATATGAAATATGCCAATATGAATGATATATAATGATATGAATTTATTACCCAATGAAATACACCTAAATATGATGAAAATTTAATACTTCAATAACCTTACAAAATTATGGAAACTGTAATAAAGAATTATGGAAAGCAGTTCGTCTAGAACGCGTTAGCCTATATTAAATACCTAACCAAATTTCCAACTGGATATCTTAAATGTTAAATTAAAATGTGCCTGTATAATCTAGTAGTTTATCTCACTGTTGTAAGCTAATTGTCTCCGAAGGCAGATAGACACACCGGTTCTACGCTAACAGTTAAGATCAAACTTCATGAGTGGGGTCGCTATAATACATATGTACCGGGGGGGGGGGCACTGATTCTCACTGTGAAAATATTGGCACAAAAGTGGGAACGGTTTAGTTTAAGTTCTTTTCTGAACTAATTTTTAGTCTATTTGCTAATAGCCAAGGGCACATCCAGGATTTTTCTGGAAGAGGAGGGGGTGCAAAAACGCATTTATAGTCTATGCATAGCTATATAGCCTACGCACAGTTTCTAGTTTTATGAATAGGTTTATAGCAACGCATAGTTTTCGTGTTTTGACAATTTACCAACTCCCCCCCCCCTAATTTTCCCATATAGCCCTAGGCTATGTAAAAAAAAACTAACATAAAAAACTATGAAGTTTTCATTCTATGATACGGAGCATATTTCCATTTTCAGATTATCATGTTTCCTTTAGTAGAAGCCTAAAACTGGGGTTGTTGAGAAGGAAACATGTTATGAAAACATTTCTAGCTTCATAATATGCATGAAAATTGTAGTTACCACATTTTGACTGCAATCCCACAGTACTTCACCATTAATCCCCCTAATTTGCAAATATATAGCCTTTCTCATGTATTTTGTCTTGTGTCAATCTTGTTTTAACCCGTGTTGGCTTCCTGTAAATTGAATCAATGGCGACGAAATCATGAAACTGAAAATCATATGGGAAGGATATAATTTGGACAATATATTTGCAAATCTTGGGGGGGGGTTAAACTATAGTATAATTGTAGCCAAAATTTGGCAACTACAATTATTCTGCGAATTATGAAGTTAATATTTTTTCTTAACATCTTTCCTTCTCAACAGCCCCAATTCTAGGTTTATACCTCTCCATTTAACCAAGTTTAACCGTATTTTTTTTTCAATCAAACATTCTGGACAATAACTCAAGATAACCTGGATGTTTAGTCGACACAGTAATTTGTTTTATAGTTAAAAAAAATCAACTGAAAGTAAGGAGTAACATTAGCCTAAAACGTAAAGCGAACAGAAATTATGACATATATGAGGGAAGTTAATCTAAAACACCTCGCTCTTTACGCTTAAGTTTCTTATTACTTTAAAAAACTTTTTATTGTTCTTATTAATCGACTATAGCGTGTCAGGGGTCATTCTTTAAGAATAGGGAGAGAATTCAAATCGTAAAGACTTAAGCGTAAATTTTCTCAGGCTCATAATCTTTGATGGGTAGACTAAACTTTATCAAACCTATATATTTGAAATTAACATAAAACTCCCATTCTTTTTGTATATCTATTGATATCAAAATTCTGTTTTCTAGAATATTGGCTACTATTGAGCCGGGTCGCTCCTTAATTACAGTTTGTTGCCACGAACTGTTTGAAACAGTTTAATCAATAGGAAGAGCAACATACAAATACATTATTAGGGCTATATGTGTCTTTATGGGGGTTTGGTGCATAATCAGGGTAATAACTGTTATGTTGAGAAGAAGCATAAAATAAGGAATCTAATGCTACTATTTTTGTTTTATGTTCGTTTTTATGGCACTTGGTATTAACCAAGTGACATATAGCAATCGCCAATTCTGTCGGTCTGTCTGTCTGTCGGTCTGTCGGTCCCGGTTTTGCTACTTTAGGCACTTCCAGGTAAGCTAGGACGATGAAATTTGGCAGCCGTATCAGGAACATGACCAGCTTAAATTAGAAATATTTGTTTTCCCAATTTGACCATCTGGGAGGGGGGGGAGTGGGGGGCCGGTTAATTCGTAAAAAATAGAAAAAATGAAGTATTTTTAACTTATGAGCGGGTGATGGGATCTTAATGAAATTTGATGTTTGGAATGATATTATGTCTCAGAGCTTTAATTTTAAATCCCGACTGGATCTGATGACATTGGGCAGAGTTGCAGGGGGGGACCTAAAATCTTGGAAAACACTTAGAGTGGAGGGATCGGGATGAAACTTGATGGGAAAAATAAGTAAAAGTCCTAGATACATGATTGACATAACCAGAACGGATCCGCTCTCTTTGGGGTAGTTGGGGGGGGGGGGGGGGTAATTCTGAAAAATTAGGAAAAATTTGGTATTTTGAACTTACGAACGGGTGATCGGATCTCAATGAAATTTGATATTTAGAGGGATATCATGGCTCAGAGCTCTTATCTTAAACCCGACCGGATCTAGTGACATTGGGGGGGAGTTGGGAGGGGAAAAACTAAAACTTGGAAAACACTTAGAGTGGAGGGATCGGGATGAAACTTGGTGGAAAAAATAAGCACAAGTCCTGGATACATGATTGACTGAAACGGAACGGATCCGCTCTCTTTGGGGTAGTTGGGGGAGGGGTTATTTCAGAAAAATTAGAAAAAATGAGGTATTTTTAACTTACGAACGAGTGATCAAATCTCAATGAAATTGGATATTTCGAAGTATATCGTGTCTCAAAGCAATTATTTTAAATCCTGACCGGATCTGGTGACATTGGGGGAAGTTTTGGGTGGAAGAACCTAAAATCATGGAAAACACTTAGATTGGAGGGATCGGGATGAAACTTGGTAGGGAAAATAATCAGAAGTCTTACATACGTGATTAACATAATTGGAACGGATCCGCTCTATTGGGGGGGGGGGTGGGGGGGTTGGGTGGGTTAATTCTGAAAAATAAGAAAAAATTACGTAATTTTAACTTACGAAGGTGATCGGATCTTCATGAAACTTCACATTTAGAAGGACATCGTAACTCAGATCTCTTATTTTAAATCTCAACCGGATTAAGCGTAATTGGGGGGGGGGGGGGGTTGGGGGGACCGGAAATCTTAGAAAATACTTAAAGCGGTGAGATAAGGATGAAACTGGATGGGAAGAATAGAAACATGTCTAAGATACGTGACTGACATAACCGGACTGGATCTGCTCTCTTTGGTGGAATTGGGGGGGGGAATAATTTTGAAAATTGAGGTATTTGTAACTTACGAAAGGGTGACCAGATCTTAATGAAATTTGATATTTAGAAGGATCTTGTGCTTTAAGGTTCTAATTTTAAATTCTCTACAGATCCTCTGACATTAGGGGGAGTTGGAGGGGGAAACCGGAATTTTTGGAAAAGGTGAAAATTGGGGTATTTTTATCTTACGAATAGATGATCGGATCTTAATGAAATTTGATTTTTAGAAGGATTTCATGTCTCAGAGCTCTTTTTTCAAATCCCGACCAGATCTTTTCACATTGGGGGGAGTTGGAGGGGGAAATGTTGGAAAAACACTTGGAGTGGAGGATTCGGGATGAAGCTTGGTGGATAGAATAAACAAATGTCCTTGATACGTGATTGACAGAATTGTATTGGATTCGCTCTCTTTGGGGGAGGCGAGGGGAGGGGTTCAGTGATTTGGCGAGTTTGGTGCTTCTGGACGTGCTAGGACGATGAAAATTGGTAGGCGTGTCAGGGAGCTGCACAATTTGACTTGATAAAGTCGTTTTCCCAGATTCAACCATCTGGGGCGCTAAAGGGAGAGGAAAAATTAGAAAAAATTAGGTATTTATAACTTACGAGTGGGAAATCAGATCTTAATGCATTTTGATATTTAGAAGGACATCGTGACTCGGAGCTCTTATTTTAAATCCTGCCCGGCATTAAACCTCTTATTTTCCTTTTTAAATCAATCTATTGATTCATAGAATTTTGTTACAGCTCATACCATATGATCTCTTGGCTCTTAGCTCTTCTCGCCTCGTCACAAGTGCCATATGAGCTCTTAGCTCTTGTTTTATAGCTTCGGGCTATATAGATGAGGGAAGGGCTGAGGATGAGTAGTCAAAAATACTAACTAAACAAACAACATGAAAAAATAATTAAGACAAAATAAAATATAAAAATATCCTTCTATCAGACTTTCTACACCACATATCCTACCTATATTTTGGAATACGGGTAGAACTTTTTAGAATTCCTCCTCTTCTTCATTATTTTTGTTTGTCATACTTTCTCTTTGACTGCTCAATGTTGCATTTCGGGAAATTTTTTACCAGGCAATTTTATGGGGGGAGGGGATAAACCTAGGAACAATCACTGGTTCTGCTTTTTGATTTACACTTCTTTCCTTACACCACACTGCTTTTCCATTAATAAACAAAATGAAAATAAAGACATGCATTCTTTCTTAATAATATGTTTTACCCTTTTTGCTTCTTTTTTGTTGTTGCTAATTTTGGATTTTTTTTTGTATTATACCTTATAGCCAAGTGGATTGGTGCGTTGGATTTATGATGTCCGAGAGGGCGAGGGTTCGAATCCCATTGTACCCAATCATTTTGTTTGAGACTGGGGCCAGTGTCGTGACTCTGAAAGCTCAACCAGAGTCGATCCAGCTCTGAATGGGCACCTGGATAAATCTGGGGAAGGCAAACTGGAAAGATGTGCAAAAGCACAGTATGGTTGACTCCATTGCACTTCCTGGCTGAAGGGCGAAGAATTGAGATCAGTACCGTCGGTAGGGACTGGAATGTCCAATGCGGCATTCTTTACCTTGTTTTTTACCCTTTTTATACCTTATTTGTACTAGTGCAGTGGTTGCTCTCCTTTTACAGAAATACAATAGTTTTCTAAAAAATACCGTAAGAAACCCTATAATACAAATATTAAATGCTTATACTAACAGTACAATGCTTATATTTTCCCCTATTCCCCTATATAACCTTATTCGCTCATAACGTGCAAATGTATAGGCCCATATTAAATATTATTCATGGATTTTTCTGTTCCTTGATGTCGTCAACGACTCTTGTTTGCCGTCAAATTTGCTTGAAGAACATCGTCGACAACATCACGCAACGAGGAAATGCATTGAGAATATTTAACTTGGGCTATATATTCGCACATTAGTTGGAGATAGGAGTAAGTACAGTGAGGTACTTCCAGGATTAATGTTAGTAATTCACAATTTTCAAAAGCAGTTTTCAGAGTTTTATAGTGTTTCCTTCTGTAGAAGAAAACCACTACATGCAAGTTGATCTAATTAGAAGCTAAGTTGTGTATCTTCTGAGAAATTGTTGAAATACGATCTGCTGCTATAAAAAAGTTTGAGTTTAACTTCAGCGTTGTGTATTATGTTTTGGTGAGATTGTCAATCAATACCACAAAAACTTAGTAACATGGGCATTCAAGAGTCATTGGGTATGCTAATGGAAAGCTTTATGAGTCTACTGCTCTTATGGCTGCCTCTCCCAGGCTGCTCAGCTTTCCCCTAGGTGGTGATAGGGTAACGCCCTACGGATATGTAGAGTACCTTCATAAGAGGCACAGACCAACGGGAATCTTGTCCTTGGGGGTCCATAATAGAAATAGGGGTACATTTGCCTGGGGGCATAAATACAGATGGAGGAGGAAGAAGGCCCCTCAAATGTATGCTTAACAGGGCCCAGCGGCGTGTCCACGCGTCCTTTGAGTTACCAACATTTTCCAGTAATGGGTTTAATTGCATGGTGACGCAAAACACCATCCTGGGAGGATCTTCTTTAGGAGGACAACTGCGGCAGGGCGTAAGATTTAGATCTATGTACAACGGCCTCTGCAAAGGGCTGCCTCAACTCTTTCGGGGTACCTGCAAGACTGGGAACCTTGCAATAACTCTATTATCCCTTGAGGAGTGACATCCCTTGAGGATTGGCGCCCCTTGAGGAAATTATAGCCTAGTAAACGTCACAGCACTCGTCATACTGGAATGGTATTAATATTAGAATACTCATTTTTAGAATACTAATTAGAATACTAATAATAGAATACTCAATTGCTCATTTTATGACTAAAAAGTTTGGGGTGTGTGTTATGGCAGTATATACCCCTTTGAACTGACTGACGGAGAAACTAGGGACTCAGATGAATTTTACTTACAGTTAAAAGAGCTAATAGACAAGGTCCCAAGTAGAAATATAATACTTTTTCTAGGACATTTTAACGCCCAGGCTGGTAGAAAATAGGGAGGATGGTATCCTAGCCTAGGTAAATTTGGCGTAGGAAAAGAAAACAGTAGTGGCTACAGACTTTTGCAATTTTGTAGGTATAAGAATCTAGTTATAACCAATACGGTGTTAGGTAATAAAACAGCCCATATGTTGACATGGTAGTCAAGTGACGGTAAGAAAGACGGTCAAGTGAACTTAGTGGGAAGGTGTAAAGAGGGAGGCTTTGAATAGATTAGGATGGAGAAGGACTCTGCGTAGCTTTTAGTTTTTAGTAGTAGTAGTAGTAGTATTCAAGAGTCATTTATCGTCCCTTTTTTTAATTTGTCACAAAGGGCTGCACAATTGGAGTTGTAAATGGCTTAAAGAAATTAATATTTAAGAGGATGGTCACATCACAAAAATTGTTTATACCTCCTTCGCTATCCGACACTTGGTCACCAGCTCTGCTTATGTAAACTTTGACGAAATGGTTGATTTTACCATACTTGCTCTATCTCTTCTCTTTTGCAAGGCATTTGAGGTTCTCTGAGCATTCCAAGCCTGTAAACTCATTATGTAATAATGAGCTCTCGTGTCCTAGGGTTCCATATACTGTTTCCACTGCTCTGCAGATTTAGATAGCTTGCATCACTGTTAGCTTTCCACCTTCACTGAACAATTTCTCACGAGTTCAATCATCGTTTAACCAAAAACCAACCCATCATAAAATTGTTTGATCATCTTTTGATTTCCCAGAATCTTTTCTACTGACTCGTTCTTGATGTATTTTAGGGAATCTGCTGGCTACTGGGTTTGCTGATGGCCGCTTGGAGTTTGGGGTTTGATGGCCCAATATGCTCACCAGTTTTGTCCAAGTGTAATGTCACTCTGCTTTGCTGGCTTTCTAATGGTTCTTGACGTTTACCCCCCCCTCCAAACCTCGAGGAAAAAGTGGGCTATTGATTGGCATATAAGGGTGGAGGGGTCAAAGTATTTGGACAGTTTGAATTAAGAAAACAATATTTACTTCATAATATGCACAATAATTGTACATTTGTACCTAACACATTTTGTATGCAGATCTGCTATACTCCCCCCTGCTACTCCGCAAATCTATAGCCCGAACGTGTTTCTAAAGTAACGAAGAAACTAACGAAAAACTGGTTTGTTCTCGAGTTTTACACACAGCGTAAACTTGAATGAGTGGCTTAGGATACACAAACACCAAAATTTCTAACCCTTATGGAAATTAGATAAACACAGAACTTAAATAAAATTCTCATATTTGGAGTTTTTTACGGGGGGGGGGGGTGTCCGGGGAGGGCGTAAACGCCGGCCACCGTGTTGTCTACGTTTGTGGACCAATTCAAACAACATTTCTATAAACTTCAATCATTTGCTTCAAAAACGCCAGCACCCACAAAATTAAGCAAACTAAACAAAATAAATATAAAACTCGTGGTAAGGCAAATGACAATAAGCACTACAAAGCGAAGCACATAGCCGAATATGTTGCTGTCGTTATGTATGACTGGAAGAACTGTACTACGCCTGGTAGAATCAGAGATGCACGCCAAATGGTAGAAAGGGGGCAACCCTTACCTTACCCGGATTACTTTTCTGAAATTCAAAATTGTGTAGGTCGTATACCATTGCTTGGATTCTCAGATGATATAAAAGGACATACTATTTATAGTTTTCTCTCAAATTTGTGTTTACTGGCAAATTAGGCTTTTATTAGGGTTCTGTTGGAATTTTAACTGGAGCTGCATCACTTAGTTAATGTTTGACTGTTTGTTTCCTCGTTCACCATTTGGAAGAGCTGCAACGTGGTCAAATCTGCACTGACGCTCAAAATTCATAAAGTTGGGATTTTCCCTGAGCGAAACCCGCATCAAAACGCAAAGTTAGGATACCTATTATTAAGCTCTTACGGTAAAAATTTTCTAAGCTCACTTCCAGGGCTTTACTCCCCTTGGGGTGCCAACTTTGATAGGGGAGTCCTCTCTCTTAGATTTTGAAGTATACATTTTTTGGTGTTTTCAATAAAAAAAAAAATTATACCCCAATAGATTCTGAAATGTACCTTTTTTGTTGTCTAAATTTCGCGACTTTTTGCATTGCATGCAGGTATACTTTTACCCAAAAGAAGAGGACGTGTTTCATCATTTCACGTGCTTAAAGAGAGCCAAACTAATATTTTTCAGCTGTGCGTAGGAATAGTGTTTTGTTGGGGGATTTTAATTCTTCGCCTGCTTCCCTCCTTATATCTCAAAATTAAACTAGCTTCAAATAGTTTCCTACAAAGTGTTTATAATGCTCCTATGTTTCGTGTTTTTTTCGAAGTTGCAGCCCCCCGTTATGCCGTCCTCTGCCCCAATAGACTTCTGTGTCTGAGTTGGATAAATTTTGACACTTTCTGAATTTTTAATTTTTTATTTATTTCACCTTTTATAATTCTTTTTAACAGAACCCTAAGATTTTTATTCTGTGGTCAGATTAAAATTTTCACATCCAATGCTTATATATATATTTACACATTCTTGACATTCCTTAATTCTTCGTCCCAAAGTTCTCTTAGATTCCAACTTCTTTCAAGATACAAATTACCAAGTAGTTCTGGAATTCTTCTTAAATTAATAGATATAAAAAGAAGATGTCAAATTTCATTCCAGAATACAATGAGAAACTTTGTCAATGAGTCATTTTATATTTGCAATTGTGTTTTTCTGGATATCAGAGCTGCCTTGGCCTTGATACTGTGATCGTCGGGATTTGAAAAATTTTTTTCCTTAGTTACAAATAAAATTAGTTACTAATAAAATTAGTAAATAATATAGGGTTATTCTCGATAACAGAATGGAAGTCAAACCCCCTCCTCCTTTACTCAAACAGAAAAATATGTATACTGCAAATAAAAGTGGATATTCTATAATAATAATAAATATTTATTTGTAACCCACTTACATCAAAAAGATAAATAGTGGAGTAAAGACTTGAAGAAAAACGGAAAACAAATAAAAAACAAAACAAAAATGTGATACAAAAAAAAACGAGAGTCAACAAAAGACATTAATCATACAAACGGATCAGACCATGGTAAGGCGACAAATGCCGATACGCCGTTTCTGAGAGCTCTTTGTGTAGATCAGTCAGCTTCTCAGTAATATTCGGAAGATTGAACTTTTTGATTATCTTTCGATTCCTATACCACACAGGAAGATAGAGAAGAAATTTACAGAAACAGAAATAAGAGGATCGAATATCACTAATATCTTTTTTCTTAAATATAAAAAAAAAGGTAAAGAACAGAATGATCGGAAAAAGTAGAATAAAGCTTACCAAGGGCAATACGATTATATTTCCCTCGATTAGCTACAATTTTAGAGTAACCAATCTGGATTTTCACTCTAGCATCCCAGACAGCACGCTCCCGAAGCGTTTTAAGATTTTTTATAAGTGTAAAACCCAACCACCGGATCGAATCTACATGAGGGATAGAAAAATTTTGAAAATTAGAGGCCTAGGAGAAGAGGGAACATTGAAAGAAAGATACTCACATTTATCAACATTAAGCGAAAGACCGATTTTAGTAAAAGAAGAAGAAACTTTATGAACCATCTGCGATAGACTGAGTTTAGACCGGCTAATTAGAAGAATGTCATCAGCATAAGCAAGGTAAGAAATATCACTCAAACCAACAAAACACATAGAAGAAATATTCTCAAGAATACCAGAGATACAAAATTTGAAAATACTAGGAGATAACACTCCACCCTGCCGTACGCCCCGACGAACAAGAGCATTAGAAAATGAAAGGGCACCATTAGTTTTAATTCGGAGATAAAAATTACTATACCAAAACTTTAGAAGAAAAATAACTGAAAGGTTAATACCGTGACTATAAAGAGAGTAAAGAGCCTGACTATGTACAACACTATCGAAAGCCTTAGAAAGATCAAGAGCACAAATATGAAGACCATACCCTTTAGCCGAAGCATCTTTAAGAAGGAAAGCAAGAGCACGGTGAGCGTGCTGGCATCCGATGCCAGACCGAAAACCAAACTGATTCTCCCCGAAATTAGCATTCAACCTTGTGAAAGGAAGTAGGATATATTCAAGGATTTTACTAAAATTACAAGCAACCGTGATAGGCCTGTAAGAAAAACAATCCAAAGGAGTCTTACCTCGTTTAAGTACAGAAGTGACAGTTCCACACAAAAAGCTATCAGGAACGAGGGAACAACAAAGGCACATTTGGAAAAACAACTGTAAGTGGAAAAACAAAGACGGGCAATTTATTTTTAGATGACAAGCACTGATACCATCAATATCAAGAGAACTTCATTTCAATTTCTTAACAGATGCAATTACAGCGTCAACTGAAACGGGAATAACTTGTGCCTGAGTCAGGGAAGGCGGGAGAACCGAATCAAGCAATTTCGAATAAAGCGCGTGCACTGCATAATTCACTTTGGAAAATATAACTGAATAATGGCCAGACCATGCGGAAGGCGTAATGGGGCAATTAGGATTTGCCGAGTTATTTAATTTAGCTGAATTAATCACTTTGTCCCAATCTTTCTTATTGGTAGGACAGTCTAACCCTTTGTAACGGCTCGATCGCAGACATTTCTTAAACTCACGCTTAGTTTTTTGTTTTATTTCAAACACATTCCCAGCTAATGGTCGACCGTTAGCAACCCATATACGCAGCCACAATTTGGCTTTATTTTTCACACTTTTCAGCTCTGGGTCACACGACCAGATTGGTTTCCTTGTACTTTTCCTCACTCGCTCCTGAGGGACAGCTACCTCCTCAGCGCGTTTTAAACACCACACGATTTGGTTGTAATAATGATTCAGATCGTAATTACTTTTAGTAGGACTAACACTCAGCTGGAGTAGATGAAAAGGTACACGTAAAGAACCAAGGAGAATGGCCAGGGTTGAAATATATAATGGCATATTAACATTTTTCCAATTACTCCGCACAAACCATTTAGAGGCAGGAGCACAAGCCTGGTCAGTACTATCTTTTCTAATCGAAAAGCATAGCGATAAAGGAAGGTGATCAATATCTTGCTCATCTTCGTGGACATGCACTGTTGAAGATGTAATGAACGGGGAACAAATCACGTGATCAATATCCGATAAGCTGCCAGAATTATGCACATACGACAAAGGTAGATCCTTCGCAATTATTCTGTAATCAGGGAGACAATCAAGTAGGTTCACAGTACGAGCAGAATCACGTTTACATCAGTGTTCATATCTCCAATAATAATAAATTCGTACCCATTTTTGCTTATGCTTTGAAGGAGAGTTTTCAAACTAGAGCATGCTTTGGAGAATTTACTAAGCGATGTCATATTCTTCCCATCATGAGGCAGGTAAGTGTTTATCAATACGGTTTTACCAAGTCTTATAGCCAATAAATGTTCATCAGAGAAATAGCATGACGGAGACAGAAAGCTGAGCTTTTGTTTTATAATACATGCTAAACCCCCTGAAGGCCTTCCAAAAGTAGATTTAGCATTTGTTGTGAAAACAAAGTGGGCGTAACTGCGGCGCAGGAAATTAACACTCGTTGCGGTCAAAAGATGTTCCTGAAAGCATACAATGTCAAACTTACTGTACAGTTCATCAATGGTCAGGTTCTTGTTTTTCGTCCCATTAATATTGAAGGACACGAGTGATACTGATTCAGACATTAGTTTGTTTTCGGTAACTTGCGACTGACAATTGCTTTCAATTTAGGGCAAGTGAGGCTAAACGAAACATGATCACCTCCACACTTTGCGCACTTAGGTGACAAATTGCAAGGCGAGTCTCTATCTGAAACATGAGGACCGGCACATCGCGCACATTTTGGTGTAACACTGGGACAAGACGACTGGAGATGGTCAGGGGATCGGCAATTGTTACAGCACCGGGGGATCGCTTTGAACTCATAAACACTTAGGATTTTGTATCCTACTTTGAGACCATATCTAAATACTTCGACTCTTGATGTTGCATCGGAGAATTCAAGTTTTACTGCAAGCGATTTCCCTAGCCTAGAGGCACCAGAAACACGAGGGCACGATATCAGGTGGGACAGTTTAAAATCAAGCGGGACTCCCTTCAGGAGTCTGTAAAACTTCTTGGTTAGAACTTTCGCAAAAGAGCCAGTAAACGCACCAGTCACCGATAAGCGGAAATCTTCAGCAACTGACTTATCTATATTGATAAACAGTTTGTCACGAACGGGACGAATTTTAGTGATTGATTCGTGTCCATCAATCTGATCTATCAGATAGTTTCGTTTTATTGGGTCCGAAAGGGTAGATGGAAGGTTCGACACAACAATAGTAGCATGCGAGTCGGGAATTGCAGGTTTCGGCAGTTGGGGGTAATTCAGTTCATAAGCATCCAGCTTGGTGGCAACAACCTTGAGTAGTTGTTCCACACGATTCACCTTTGTTGACAGCCTAGAATACGCGACTGCGGGCAAAACCGGGACCTCGGTTGGAGACTTGATCACATAAATCGGAGTTGATACCTCCTCAGAGTCCAGTTTCTTAATAAAATCAAGAATATCTTTCACATTGTTCGCAGAGGCTTTCGCACCAATGCGCCGGGGGCAATTATCATTAGGCGCAACCTTCGCCCAAAATTCACTTTTTGCATCAGCAATAACACCGCATTCAAAAAAGTCTATTGCGTGCTGAATAATAATAGCGTCTTCAATACCTTCTTCCCAGTTACTTTGCAAAAAGTTCATTACTGGGCAATGCACATACTCGCTGTTATCCATTATGTTATATATATGGCTATCCCCTGAATTCTGGCCTTATGTAAACATTCCTTGGAATGAAATGAACAAATTCAAAGCTATACTTTTCACATGTCTTGCCGATATAGATACAATTTTGTGCCACTATAATCCTTATTATTGCCAAACTGGCATACAGCTCTTTGATTTTATATGAAAATGTCTTATTATAATAATGCCGAAAGTTCAATTTATGCAGCGGACAAAAACTTCAATTAATCCAAGTTATTCAGTGACGTCAAATATTCCACTTGGTTATAGACACTGAATGAATATTATTAATAATTTATAAGACGTAAAAATGTTCTTACTATTTCGTAACTACTGAAACAATTCAGTGTCTAATTAAATCAGAATAAAAGTCCTTTACCAATAACTGGTTTGAAACTGAGATAAATCCTTTTTAAAAGAATAGATAGATCTTAACTGTTCAACAACGAACTGTGCAACATAGCTTGCTGTTGTTGATGAAACCTATAAACTAGGCATGTCAAATTCAGCAATCATAGCTTCCTCCTGATTTTCGCATTGGGCGGGGGGGGGGGGGAGATTTCGGTACTTAAGTATTATACGAGAAACACTCGCAAATTTGGATTGTGAATTGGAGACATTACCCGCCTTTCACGGTGTTAATACCAGACAATTAGCTTCGGGTCTTTGGGAAAATACATATTAGCCATATTTTAAATAAATATTTAGTTAGTATTTTTGTTAGGTTAAATTAGGTTATATATTTAATATAACGCGCTCCAGGCGGCCGCCTTCCATAATTCTTTGTTGTAGCTTTCACAATTTTGCTAAAAAAAGTAATAAATTTTCATCATAATTTGTTATATTTCATTGGCATTAACAAACTTCACTTCTCGTTGCTCAGAGGGTACCCCTTACCTCAAAATTCAAAAATTGGCTAAAAATCATATCTATATCATAGGTTATATAACGGGTTAAATGCTCATAGGAAAAATAACTTCGAAATTTTTAAATCGGCTGAACATTCTGCAGTTCGGTAAGCTCATAGAAAAGATTTTTTGTGGGGGAGGGGTGTTGGTAACAGAGATTTTTGGGATGTATTGAATAAGAATTGTTCGGGAATTAAAATAATTAGGATATCTGAAGAGGGGTGGGCCCGATCCTCTTTTTACACACGTCTCAAGCTTAGGACCTAAGCAGCAAAGAACGATAAAAAGTAAAACAAATACTCAAAACATAGCCTACTCTCCCTTTGACAAAATCAAAATAAAAAATTAAATCAAAACGGTACTTATACATATTATATCTAGAAGACCGAAGACACCCTTGCCATGAGAAGACCATATTATACCAAGAAGTTTCCTGAATGCACGATCTGTGAAAACTGGTCTCATAGCCACAAAGGCATATCAGGTGACAGAATGCATTGGGTTTGTTCAATTTGAGCTATATATTTCAGCAGTTTTTTGAGAAAGAGACGTATATCAGAAACCACGGTTTCGAGAAAAACTGGGTTCAAAATTCTAGAAACTTTACTTCACTGGAGAGCAAATAAGCCTGTAGTAAAGGCTTTTAAACTTAATTTGGGGTTTTTGATACTTCAGAAGTCATTTGGCGGGTTTTCAAGAATATCCGAATTTTGGAAGCTGCCCATTTGGTCTTTACGTCTCTTTCACTAGAAACTTGAGAAACATCCGCCCTTCTGAACGAACGAAAATTGGATGTACGTCTTTTCAGTTTTCTGGTCAGTTGGATACAAGTCTTTTGCTTATATGGTCTGTTGGATATACGTCTGTTCACGCGAGTATGGCAAGGCTGAATATACACCAAGTTGCTGAAGAGCCAAGTGATGGACAACGTATTTATTTCGGGTAAAAAAGAAAAAAAAACTGAATGGCAGTTCAATTGTTCAATTTACGTAAAGCATTTTTGAAAGCCAATCGCTTCCCACATAAGATATTATTAGAGGTTTTATTAGGTTGCAAAGTATGATTTTGTTGATTGATATATAAGCGATCAGAATTAACACGTTCATTGTAAATTGGGCTAGATAATTACTAATATAAAATGTATTTTTTCATGTGAAGGATTTTACACCCACTAGGAATTTATTTCGTGGAATGTGTCGTCCTGGAGCTAGTGCCCCGCCTGGATATTGTTTCTAAGCTCCTTATTATCAGCGAAGGGACTAAACCCTTGGCAGAAGTGATACTGTTTAATCTACAAGTTTTTTTTTCTTTTTTGACTATTTGTTGTTCAATAGATGTTTTGCTACCAGTTCGAACGCCTTGAGTCAACTCAACATCACAATTTCCTTTCGTTTATTTAAATGGCTGTCATAGCAATAAAAATTAGCGTAATAAAAACAGAAATCATATACACCAAGTGACGTTTGCCTAGTGACAGGGAAGTGTGCCAAGCATTGGATGGACTATGTCACGCAAAGGTGAAATTGTATGGCAAATGTGGTACTCCGACCGTGCACCAGGTGGTAGAAAGTGAGTGACCCCTCGGCTTCTATGATCATCATGAAAAAAAAAATGTAGTCCCCTGTTAAATGCACTAACGACAGAGGACGCGAAGGAGTTTGCAAATCGGTTCGTACCGCACGTTTTGATAACTATGTATTCTTCAAATGAATCTGATTTTTATGCTAATTCACAGTACGCGAAACTTATTAAATTTAAACTTATTTAAGAAGAAGTAAATTAAGTTAAGTCAAAGAAAATTAAAAATGGAAAGACTTAGTCTCCAAAAATTGGAAATTTTTGATTTTTCCCGAGAAGAAAGTATGTTCACGGACACGTTCGTGTTTTTACCAGGCTGTGGTGTGCTCAGAGCACCCCTAAAGATGTAGCCCAGACGTAAATAAAGGCTGTTATAAACTGTTTGGACACTAATACTAACAATTTTAAAACAAAAATGGCTGCAGAACAGCGAACAATGAAAGGTCATTGGATCATTCTTGGAAGGGGGTTCTTATAGCCTAAACAAAAAAAAATTTAAGCCATAATTTCCGTGAAAGTTCTTTCAAATTAATAGGAATAAGATAGTTTGTCCCTTCCCCCTCCATTTGGAGGAATATTTTTGGGGTAAAGGAGCTATGTAAATGCTAAAGGTTTATAATATTTCCTCTCTTTCTGTGGATTAATTAAAAAAATTAAAACTTAAAACGATCAGAAATTGTTCCGTATATGAAAGAGGTTGTTCCCTCGTCAACGCCTCCGTAACTCCACTTTTTAAGACAATAAAACACTTTAGCATAAGGAGCGTGGCGCTGAGGGGGGGGGCAACCTTTTTCATATAAATAATTTCTGTTCGTTTTAAGTTTAGTAAATTATTCTTGAAACATCCACTTTAATTTGCCCAGTGTTCCAACTTCAGAAAGTGTCGTCCTTGTTTAGTCCGTCTTCTCCCTTTTTCGCCTGAGGTCCGTGACCAAATATGGTTGAGGACTTTACGGATGGGTTTCAAGAACTCTTAGTCCCCATGCCCTAGAATGATATCTAGATGGACAAGCTCTTGCATTCCCAAAAAGTAACTGCTGCCTTTAAGTAAATTATTTGAATTGATACCAGAGATTGACTTCTACAAGTATATCCACTCACCTTCATCGGAGGAGCGTTCTCTTCTTTTTTTTTCACGATTTCCTGAGGTGAAAAGACACATACGTCGGCTTGTGTCTCGCCTTCAAGTTCCCGTGTCAACGTCTGGAACTTAATACTCAAGAAACAGCTCTGATCAATTATGCACTGGACTATCGCCTCAAGGTCAATTGTCAACTCAAGGTGTTATAGCAATATATCACGAAGTTTGACGTACTGGTTTAGCCGATTCTATTTAGTTGTCCTCGTAAGTGTCCTCACAACTTATTATGAAAGGTGAATCGTGAAACGGCTTTGAACGAGTTCATGCTTTAGAAAACCTGAATTCTTGAAATTTTTGATGGTAAAATAGTAAGTATACTCACTTAACCTGAATTTTTGACAAATATTCTGAATCCTGAAATGCCTTAAACTTAGTCTCTCCAAACGGCTTCAAAAACTAAACAGTTGTGCCAATTCATGAGAGTTCGGGATGGTGAATACTTTTTCTTTTTTTTATGTATTTTGGGGGCCAAAATTATAGTCTTGTTTTCGTTGTTTTCAATGAAAAATCTGTAATTAGGTATTTTTAATGAAAGCATCCCAACATAAGATATTTGAAAGAAAAGCCATGTGAAGGCACGGGCCCCCTCCCCCATTCATATCCCGACAAAGTCCTGACGCTTAAATGGGTTTTATTGATTTTTTATATTGTTTTTATCCCAAAATGGATTTTATCTTTAAATGGCTTTTATGTTTTTTCTCATCTAGGATCATTTATTACAAAATAAATTTCGTGCTCTTAAGCTTCACAGCTCCTCTCCATATAGCCATTTAAGTCTACGATTACTGACATACTTGTAAGGGGAGTAGTAAGACACAAATACCAAACAACTTAAATCTTAAACTAAATTGGAATATCTTCTACAGTCCCAGTACAAGGACATTTTAATAATGACACCTGCCGTAGAAAAAATTACGAGTGAATTGCTAAACTGGTTAAGATACTGGCACTAATTTGTCCTTCTTCCCGATGTTATAACTGAGTTTGGTGAAAGGGGGTAGAATATCCTGCTATCTCCTTAGAAGGGCGTAGCAAGCAAGAATCGCCCGGAACGCAATATCACTAGAAAATGGTGATCTCTAAGGGTTTTATTCTTAATAAACTCAGGAGCAGATTTTTAACGAATAAATTTGTTGATTTCGGTGACTATCCGCTCTATAAAGCTATTTTTCCTTATTAAGCTCTGCTCTCTTTGCTTACTTTGTTACTATTGGTAAATAAAGAAATTAATCGATTAAATCACAATTTTGTGGATTATGGTTTCAGCTACCTTTTGAAATCCTTTGCCCGTGAGGATAGGGGCTCCAGTCTTGATGTCGCTAGCTACTTGGTTTAGAACGAGTATCATTGGCGTGACTCAGCAAGCTCAGCTAGAGTCGAGCAAGTTATAAATGGTAGAACTTTTGGGAAGGTAAGCAATAAATGTGTGTGAAAGCAGAGGATGGTTGACCCTGACCCCCCCCCACACCCTATTGTACTTCCTGGCTAAAGGACCATGAAACAGAGATCAGCGGTGCTGGCGGGGATTGTAGAGTCCAGTGCTGTATTTTTTTGTACTATTTATAGTTGTAGCAGCAGCTTTAGCCTAGTAAAGAGCGAACCGAAGCCCACAGTAATCAAAAGTAAAAAAAACACGTTTTGAAATAATAGCTGACTTTTGAGAAACAACTGTAATTTGTTGCTTGTTAAGGGATGGTTACTTTTATCTTGATCAGTGTTAAAAATAAAATCTTACTCTTGGAACCAATTTATAGGAATTTTGAAAAATAAAATGAAAGGCCTGGAAAGTTGTGTTGGTTCAAAATGTAAAGTCTAAAATCGTCATCCTCCAAAACCTCTTTCAGGAAACGTACAACGCCCTGGCTTTAACAGGAAGAAAAATCGCTTTTTTTGCATGGGTAGCCCTGATGTCCTCTCTCTTTTTTTTTTTTTTTCACTGCTAGTGGGGTAATAGAATTTCATACAAAGAACTCATTTTATTTTCTTGTCAAGGGTATTCAAATACCATAGAACCCTATTACTTTATGTTCTTTATACTGAAGCCTGAATCTAGGTTTGGAACTCTTAAATGCTTTAAATATATCAGATAATATTTTCTTTGTTGTGGCTAAAAAGTGCGTTAAAGCTTCTGTTTTTTTTTTGCCTTACCAGGGTGCTTATATCCTTAAAAAGGATACTTGCTCATTACTAAATTGTTATGTATAAACTACTAAATATTGATTACAGATGGCCGCTGAAGCGTTTTGTCCGTTAATGAATCGTTGCCTATTACAGTGTAGTTTAATAGATTGTATTTGGTATACAAAAGACCAAGAAAATGAAATTTAATTCCTTGAAAAGGTCAAGTGAATACTTGTATCTTAAAAAATCAGTAATTCATTTTAAATAAAAAGAACTTCCCCATGCAGCGCTGCAAATTTGGTTGTAGCTAGGCTCAAATTAAAAAAAAAAAATTTGTGGGCGAAAAATTAGCAAAATAGCATCAAACAGCCTAAAAAGGTGTTAGCTTTCTTTTGAAGGATTAGTTTTCTATGGAAATCAACCGATTATTAATGTTTGAATTTGTATACAAGAAAAACAAATGTCAAACTTCACTAATTAGTTTTGCTTGTTTGTTTTTTACTACTAAACGCAGCAATACAGACCTAAATGTGGTACTGTCCTAAATCGTTTTTTTTGTTACAAATAAAAGAAATATCTTAAAAAATAACCATTTTAAATTACAAATGGACTTAAGATAGCCCCATGAGACAAAGGATGTTTCATTTTGGTGTCTTTAGTACTTTAAAGAATAAATTAGCAGTTGCTTTTTATTTTAATCTGAATAAGCGTTAAAAATCTAATGAAGTTGAACTATTAGGTCTAGGTCTCCCGATCGTCAAATAAGACGTTTTTCTCCTGCACGATATTCAAGTCCAAGTTCATGTAGACAATCTCCATACAGTGGCAGTCCTTCCCGTTTGACCTCTATCAAACAACTACGTAGCATCGGTCCAGATTATAGCCCATCACTTAAGTTGCCAAGTCGATAAAGCAAGAGTCTTCTGCGTAATGTTCATCGATCTTGAAGTCGTTCTCTTTTGAGAAGAATTGAATTAACCTCAAGACGAAGTTCGCCAGATAGAGATACAAAATCCCTCAGATCAAGTGGCACAGATGTGGCAAAAGATATTAGTGCAACCAGAGATGAGGAATGGGTTGAAGAGGAACGTCAAACAAGATTGACGGAGGAAGTTCAATTTGGGAGAAGTCGTTGTACCAATTAAGAGAATAATCATTTTAAAAGTAATTTGTAGATTTATTTTCGAGTACAGTTGATTTTAGAGGAGTTTTTTTTAGCTTTAAAGAAAATTTATTTTAACTTGACCTTGACATATCTTGCTTAAAAATGAGGATTCCAAAGTCTTTTAGGGTCTCCCTGACTTTCGACATTGAATGATTTTTAGGAAAGGTATGTTCTTCTGTGTTAGTTCTTCAGGGAATTTGAGTTTTAAACGATCAGTTTCAGACAGATCTCTAATTTTTGGAATATTTTCCTTTTTTTACGTGCTGGGAATCTAGCATTAAGTTAATTTTTTTTTTGAAAGTTGAAGTTCATCTCCTGGTTATGTGTTGTTCTTATTCGAGCTTAAGGGGAAAGAAAAATCTTGTCCAAAGGAACTTTATTGCTCCCTTTGCAAGAATGAAGTAAAAAAAAACAATATTTTCCAACTAATAATGAGCAATGTCAAGAGTTAAAACGAATAGAAATTATTCTGCATACGAGGCACTTTGCCCCCTCGTCAACACCTTGCTCTTCACGCTAAAGTTTATGGTATTTTTAAAAAAGTTGCTTGTTGTTTAATTATGCGACCCTTGTGTTTTAGGAGTAAATTTTAAAGAATTTGGATAAAAGTTAAACTAGCGTAAAGAGCAAGGTGCTGAAGAGGGGGCAACCCCGCTAATAATTTCTTTTCAGTTTAAGTTTTGATAATGCTCCTTACTTTCGGTTGAAAGCAACTGAAAAACTAAAATTTTTTAAAGATATTTTTCTGATTGTTTTTTTTTTTCAAATAACACTAGAGGATCTGGCCCGATCTCTTCAGAAAAATCCCCCTCCCTTTAGAAATGTCCTCTGGACAAATCAATCCTGGTGAAAATTGAGTCAGTAAATGGAAAGCAAAATAAATAAAGGAATTTGGTATAGTAATTATGGTAAATTCCCCCAGCAAACAATTTCCCCTGGAAAGTTAATCCCCTAGAAAATCCCCTCTCGATGAAAAATTCTCCCCTTGCAAAGTCTCCCTTTAGAAAAAAATTTGTCCTCTCTCCCCACCCGAAAAAAATGTATGCATACCTCACAAAATATGAATACTATACAAATGCTATGCGTAAACAATGGGCAAATTTTATAACTTAGACTTTCCCCTAGGGACTGTGGGAGGTCATTAAATCTCCAAAGACACACTTATTAGGTCTTTCAGTTATGTTTAACAAAATAGTAATCTTAGAATATTGATCGGAAGATTTTTGGAAAAAGTGACGTGGGAGGGGGCCTAGTTGCTTGCGGTATCAAAATTCCGTTTTTAGAGTTTCAATTACTATTGAACTTGGCCGCTCCTTACTTACAGTTTGCTACCACGAACACGTGGGATAAAGGGGGAGGGCTTTTTTGAGAGTGGTTTGAGTGGCCAACCAAGTAATAGTTGCCTAAGACACAACTATCTTGTGTTTGTATTCGTCTATTTATTAGCGCTAACTTACACTATAGACCTATTTAGTGAAAGTCCCTACCACATTTGAATGAAAAAAACAGAATTCAATAAGACTTATTTAATAATGTTTTTACTAACTTATAGCAAACAATAAGGTGTCTCATGACGATGTTATTCTATTGCTCTTTTGAAATTGGAAAAAGTTATTTTAGTTCATAAAAAGAAGAATTCAGAAAGTTATCTGTTTGAAAAGTAATTTTGTTTCAGAATGGAATTTAATTAATAGGAAATATATTGATGTTTGAGTCATGTATGGAATTATTATGGATGTCTTAATAAGAAACGTTGTTAAGGCGTCTAAAAATTGGGCTTCTGTACTAACCTACTGGCTCAATAGCCATTAGCATAAAATGTTAGCTTATTTCTGTTTCCTTTTTCTCATACTGCTGACATTGATGAGTCAACCAAAGAGTATGAGAACTGGTACTAGCATCGAATGTCTAAGAGTGGGAAATAATTCTAGGGTCGGTAAAAAAAACAACTAGTAACGCCATCTATCTAGAGTTTGGTGACACTTCCCATTTTTTTAGTGTAATAATAAGAATAATTGATTTAATTAGTGTAATGTGTAAAATTAGGGTAGGAACTAGTTTCTGATCCCATTTCCTGACAGGTAAATGATTAGAAACCTTGACAAAATAATAATTGTTGCCAAACACTAGATGACGTTGACAGTTTCTTTGTTGACACTAGGTCCAGTTTCCACCCTTATACGTTACCTATATTCTTTGGAGCTGACCTCTAGTTGAAAAAAGCTAAACCTTAGTTGAGAATGACTTAAGATCTTACCGATTGACGTATGGTCATTCCTGGAGAAAGAGATAAGACACTGTGTCTTGAGTAAGCGCGATAGATGGCTCACTAGTACGTTCATTAGCGAAAATCCGTATCTTGATATACAACTTCCATACTTAAAAGATCTGAATGGTGGTCATCGTGCTGCTTTTAACGGTTAGGGGTGTATTTTTAGGGATTATGGTGCTATTATCGGCGGCAATAGTGTTCTTGTAGACGCGTATATTTATCATGGTTTTCGTTTTTTGGGGGGGGGGGGATGCTCATGGTGACCATTACGATGAGCATGGAGAATCTAATTGTGTAAAGTGGTGTATGGGTAACGACAGCGTTGTTATTAATGGCGACAGGGTTTTCTATCAATAGTATTCATGAAGATGCATATTTTTTTGGGGGTGGGGAGGGGTGGTTTTGCAAATCTACGAAAAATCATCTATGTATACAAGAACTTCATGGAAAACCTTGAAACAGGCGGAAAGTTAAAACAATTGCATAATTTTTGAGGAGTTGTACTGACGCCACCCTGAAGGCATCCCTCCCTTATGTACGTGCCTGTGTTCAAGTTTAACTGTTTGTGCTAGATTTACTGATATTACTATCTGTCTACTCGTATTGAACATCTAGTGTGCCCAGCGAAATTATTTGGTTAGTTATACAAAAACCTGAATAATAATAATTCTATTTTCCAATTTTCGATGGGGCTTAACCTTAAACATCGAGAAATGAGCACAATTTTTTGATTGTTTTCAAACTATACAATTTTTGTGTTTTTTTCTGTATACTAACCTACCCCCAAATCATTTATAATCAACAAGAGATTTTTTTTTTAAGAAACTTGACTATTGTAAAATTTTTAGGTTGTAGTGAACCAATTGATAAACTACTAATGAGTAACTTACAAATAAATCTAGTCCAATTAAACCTAGATATTGAAATCTCAATATTTTAAATCATAGCTACTACAGTTTTGCATATCTGTCGTATAGTTCTGCATGTTTCCCTGCGAAATATGTTTTGAAGCAAGCCTACTGCTGTAACTTAGGCTCATACCACACACTACTTATACCTTTTAAGTCAATAGTTCAAGATATATCCATTTGCTGAGCCAGATTTATGACAGTACTTGGACTTTTTCTTAATTCTGGCTGTCGAATGATATCAAAATTGTCGCCTTGTATTAAAAATGCTGGACTTGAGGAAAATAACCTACTTAAAAGCGGGACACATAACTTACTAAATTACCTACCAAAGATGTGGGACTTCATTAAAAAAAAAAAAATATCGTTGAACCATGACTTGATTTTTTTTTCTCTCTTAGGTTTAACGTCATCACAAAAGAAAAAGGAGACAACGAGTAATAGCGATGCATCTGAAGAAGAAAATGAAGTGAAGAAGAAATCAAGCAAGAAAAAGGACAAAAAGAAGAAAAAGAAGAAGGAAAAGAAAATAAGGAAGAAAAAGAAGAGGAAGTCCACAACTGAATCAGAGAGTGAAGAAGATGAAGAAAATGATTCGCTAAAACTCAAGGATAAAAAATTGAAGAAGGCTTTGTCCGCAATAGGTATATTTGTTTTATATAATATTTATTTTTAACAGACTCAGACAGCATGTGTTTCCACCAAGTTCTGGTTTTGGCTTTGTCCACAATAGGTATATTTGATTTATATAATATTTATTTTTAACAGACTCAGACAGCATGTGTTTCCACCAAGTTCTGGTCTTCAACCTCTGGTCTTCTAGGTACTTGAAATAGTTGATACAATTTGCCCTGTGGTAGCAAAAATTGCGTATCCGCACTTTTTAAACTTCGAAAAAAACTTACTTGAAAAAATTGGCTGTTGTGGAACTGAATATACATTCAATATATTCATGGAATATGAAAAAAAACGAAGTTTGAAGCTGCTAGTGCGGGAATTTGTTGGTAAAATATTTGTCCTGTTGGATAAAATTTACTAGTTCAAACGAAAAATGGATACAATATTTTTGCCCGTCGTTTCTGCTGCGAAGGTAGTTACGATGAAAGTGCTGGACAGCACTTAGGCTCCTTTTCCACTTTCTTATGATCATTTTTGGGTCAGGTTTCTCAGGAATAGCTAAGGCTCATCTTCGAGCTCAATCACGGTGTTGTTACCTTTTTGCACTACTTTTAACGTTTAAAACTGAATTTCGATCGAAAATGACTGCAAAGCGACTTCAAAAATTTCGTTTTTTAGGTAAAAAAAAGGAAGGTGATTGATTAGGTGTTTACTGATTACCTTTCCCCCCCCCCTACTCAGGTTTTTCGATGAGGGGAGAAGGGTCTCGCAGCTTCTTTTCCTGGGCATGCTGTCTGCACTCCAGTGGATAGGCGGCTGGTCTCTCGGCCACTAGATCCAAAAAGGCTAGATTTAGAGGAGAGATAAACTAATAGGAATAACATGTTTGAAATCCAACTGCTTTGGGATCAAAACAAACCCTTCATTGGTTGAGGAAGTGTGTTTCCTTGCCTTCATTTAACCCTCCACAGCAATGGATATTTCAGAGACTAATTCATTGGAAAACAACAGTTTGCAGCCGACTATTTTCAAGTTGTCAAAATGTGTAAATTGCAGTTGTTTAACTTTTTTTTTAGCTGCTTCACCAATTCCAATAGAGAGTGGACTTCGGAACACTTTTTTCACTATGGGTTCGGAGACTTTTTTCAATACAACTACGTCCCTTATCTCCTTCTTGTACCCTTGATTGGCATGGCTGGCAGTATTTCTTTGTTACTTTTAATAGTGTAGGATACTCATGAAGTATATCCTGTATGCCAAAGCTCATGATTGAATTTGGTTCTGTAGTGCACATGAATCTGACCAATTGATAATCTCAGAAACATCAGGATAGGTAGACAGAATTTTGTTAACCACCAGGAAGGCATCACCTCATATTTTTTTTGCTCCATATCCTGCAACTATCTCAGCCCACACTACACGGTATACTACTATGCGTTCCCAGAAGTCCGATGATATGAGAATACTCTCTTCAAGTTATAAATTGTAATTTTTCTTTTGTAGAAAAATTATGAAGCATTACCACGAGAAAGTACCAATGCATTTTTAAATTCTAAGCATAGAACTGGTATGGAACTACTAGCTCTATCTTTTTTTTTGTCTCCTGTCTAGTCTCAGCCTTACTATCGTCATTTTGTTCAATACTCTGCTTTTATGGTTCTGGCAGCTCAGTACCATGTTTATCAACAACATGTCTCTCTTTGCACGTGTCTGATAACTTCTTCATGGGCTTATACAAGTTCAAATTTTAATTTTCTTTGAAAAAATTCTTATAAATTCTCAAAGATACTGGAGTCCTTCTTTCAGCGTAACAGATTTCTGCATAAACTTCATCCATTTTGGAATTAATCAGAGTTGTATATAAATATTCTTTCTTTGGGTCTGACTTAGGGCAGTGACACTCAATTTTTGGTAAGGATTCAATGTGCCTTTTCACCGTATCAGTGCCTCTGCCTTTGTTTTATTACAGGGAATCTTAATTACATTTCATTGATGCCAACACTAGTGATGGTGCCAACACTAGTTATCATACTATCCCTCTGAAAATAGTATTTTCGTTGCTATAGTATATTCATAAAGTCATTTCCTGTTAAATAGTATCTCCCGGAAACTTTTCTTCGAGTTTCAACCTCTTGTGTTCCGCTTCTTTCAAACTTCACAGTTTTTAGGTAATATATTTTCTTCTGTTGTGTATTGAGTTTCCAAGACTTTTTGAGTTTTAAATTTATTGATTTGCCCTAAAACATTATCCATCAGTATAACCGGACCTTTTTTTTATCTTGAATGATGAACTCTGAACACCGTTCAACTTTTAGTTCCTTCTGTAAACCAAAATACTGAAAAATCCTCTATATTTCAAAACTTCAGTTTACAAAAGTCAAGATAGAACGTCAATTACTAACCTCAAAGAGCGAAAACAAATCTAGCCTTTTCTTGACGTATCATTTTTATTATTTATGTTCATGTTCTAATATTTTTTTTTCTTATTCTTCTTTCCGCATGACTGTGATGGAGGTCACACATTTACGACAGAATATCCCAATTTGATCCTCCGGTCAGTTGCAACAATTTTCGCTTTCACAAAAAGGGCATGCACTTACGATACAGTTAAAGTCAACTGGGAGGTATTTTACAACAAAAGGAAATATACCACTATAAAGTTCTTAAAAAAATAACGCTGATAGGGTTCGTATCTCAATTTGAGCAGTGGTGTCAGTTACGACACTTTTGCTTTCACAAAGCGAAAACCTTTTCCAAAAATTTGTTTTTAAAAGAAAAGCAAAGAGCTACATTAAGCCACAGATGAGGAGAAATAAAGTCATATAATGATTCCAGTGTAAAACTACCATACATCACAATTAATAAATAAACATAACTCAAAACCAACAGAAACTACAGTAAATAACCAAGTCGAACTTGAAACGAGCACAATCTTTATTTTGAGCTATGCCTTTTTATTTCTCGTAATATGTTTTACGAGCTGGGTCTTTTTTACAAACAAGTAGCAACCCTGTGGGCCGACCTTGTGGCAGTGCAGATATATGTCTGGGCCTCATATTGTCAAGCAGAGCAACAATCCACTTTGCTACCATAGGCTTTGTTCTAAATATATATTACTCATTTATAATAGATTCAAACATTATGTATTATAATATATATTATATTTATACTATATATATAAGAGGTCCTTACATAACTTACTTGACTTTTTGAATTTTTTGCAAGGGGGGTAAAAGCTTTTTTAGACCGATGTACCTAAATAAGTTTGTCAATTTTTAGTGTGCAGGTCAATTGTACGCGTAGCGCAAGGCCCGACCTCTTGATTCTCTATCTTCGGGCGGGATTGCATTGCATATATCAGATCATCACCACTTCACGAATCAGATATTTTTTTAAGTGTTAGGGGGGTACTTGAACTGGACACAATAATAAATCCCCTCTCTGTGAGATGACTCTGAACTAAATTGTTTTAATGTTAACAAGCAGGCGTGTTCCAACCGTGCGAAATGAAATTTTCGGTTCTGTGGGATCTTGTTGGCTGAGTCAAAGTACAAATTATGAGGATCGCCGTATACATATTTAGAAGATGCATTTCTGAATCATCCTGTTAAAATTTTTCTATTACATAGTGTATGAATTGAGATTTGTTCTTCTATCCTTTAAGATTATGTAAGTTTTTTAGTGTATAAATAATTCGTAATTTGGCTCATTGAAATTTTTGGAAAAAATTGCTCTCCTGTTCTCTTGAATTATCATATTTTTTGCTTTTATTTTAAGAAATTCAACTTTTTGTGAAGTTACAGTAAAATGTTTGCTTTTATTTGAGAGTATTTTAAATTCTTTTTTGTGCCTTTTTTAATAGACCACCACTGTTAAAATAAATAATTCATTGAGTAATATTCACAGAAAGTTACAAATTAGGTTGATTGAAAACTAAGTATAAATTTTCCATCACGAGAACCTTCCAAAAGGGAAAAAAATTTCTATAAACCAGAATTGGAACTGAAATTAATGTGGAATTGAAACAAATAAATATTTAAAATAAAAATGAAAAACAGAGATTTTAAATAATATTCATTAATTTGAAAAAAAAACGAATAGAACTACCTTCTTTTCCTTGAGATTTATATTGTTAAAATTGAAGTAAAATCATTTTTTCTTTCTTGGATAGTTAGTGTGCTTAGTTATTTTTATAATCCTAACTCTAATAATCTATTACTCGTTACAAGGAAAAGGGGAAAAAGTGCTCGACAAAGACTCTTGAGAAATTTCAAATAATTGCTGTTGGTTTTTTTAGAGTCGCTTGCTGGTTTTAAAATTGAAATCAAGCCAAAAGTGGGCGCTAAATCGAATGAAGAAGTGTAGTCTTCTATAGATCTCCGCCAAAGGATTCAAAAGCGGAAAATAGGGTCATCACAAAAGGTATGCTTCCAGCTTAATCATATGGTTCTTAAAAAATCTGGTGTAACTAATATTTCTGGTTTAAATCTCCATAAACAGGATACCTGGTCATGTGAGGAATTAGCCGCAATTTATATATATATATATATATATATATATATATATATATATATATATATATATATATATATATATATATATATATGTATATATATATATATATATATATATATATATATATATATATATATATATATATATATATATATATATATATATATAAATATGAAGCCACAGACGTATTTAAGGGGGGTCCCGGAGTCCAGTCTCCTTCGAATTCTTATACTTTCTTTGAATTTCTTTGAATTTCTCCCCTCCCCCTCTCCCTCCTTCAAACAATATCATTGTTTCCCCCTCTGCTAGCCCCCCACCTTCCCCCCTCCAAAAAAAATTTATACATGCACACTTGTATGTGTATATGTATTTTATCTCCCATTATTCAAACAAATAGAGAATTAGAGATTTATTAACTATTGCAAAAGCTACAAAAATCAGATGTTTCCACGGGTGGCAAGTTCCTTCGGGTGGCACATGCCATTTTAGCTCGTAAAGCTTTTTACATGGATTATGAAACACGTACTCTCCATTTAAATAAGGAGTACACGTCTGTGGAGGTATATGTAAAAGGACATGGAGGAGGGCTTTTCCCGCTCTACACCCCGCTCTTTATTCTAAAGGTTTTTACTGTTTTAAAAAGTATAATTAAGAAAAAGAGTCCAACTTTTGTGTAAAGAGCGGGGCGTAAAGGAGGAAAAGCCCCTTTTATATACGGAGTAATTTCTGTCCGTTTTTAGTTTTAATGTCGCTCCTTACTTTCAGTTTAAAAACTTGTTTTTTTTTATTTAATTGGGAAATAAGGCCACAGAATTAAAAAAACTAATGGTAGTAATAATTAGAAACAGAGCAAGTAGAAAAAACAGAGCAAACCTTGTCTATTATAATAGACCTCAAGAGAACAGAAAAAGTAAGGAGTCTAAATGTTATGAATGTTCCTGAATATCATTTTAAGAGAAAAGGATAGGGATAAAATTTCAAAGTAAAATTGTCTGGAAGATGGTGATTTAGTGTAACGAACGAAACAACAATAA